>NC_069378.1:50023461-50328269 GCF_021730395.1 Mercenaria mercenaria
TCAAGTGACTGTTCAAAATGCATATAAATAAAAAAGAACTAAAAACTGTCTGCTCTAACCCCTCAAATTATTGTTTTTAAAGCAAAAAATATTTTCAGAAGAACCTGATTAAAGCTGTGATAACAGAAGCTTAGATTCAGTATGGAATATGCCTCACATTAACATTATGCCAACTGATAGGTAGTATTAAATATAAAATTTCTTTAACATTAATTAGCCTTACTGTATACACTAGGACAAAAACATTAAATTTAGGTCAGGGTCAACAAATCCATGAAAGTACTGGGAATTTACAGGAAATAAGCCAAGGTTAACTAGTCCCTTTTGATTGGTCAGTCAGGTAAACAAATCCAGGAAGTAATTTTTTTTTTCAAAATTCAACCTTTTTCTCCTGCAGCTGCAGTGTTTGATATATTTTGACAACATTCACTACATTTGATGTGTACTAAGAAAAGGGTTATTAAATGCTTTCCTCCAAGCCTGTTAACATAGGGTGAGCTGCGCCATGAGAAAACCAACATAGCGTGTTTGCTACCAGCATGGATTGAGACCAGCCTGCGCATCTGTGCAGTCTTAGTCAGGATCCATGCTGTTCGCTTTCCAAGCCTATTACAATTAGAGAAACTGTTAGCAAACAGCATGGATCCTGACCAGACTGCGCGGATGTGCAGGCTAGTCTGAATCCATGCTGGTCGCAAAGACACTCTGTTGGTTTTCTCATGGCCCAGCTCAGGGTGATATTGTCACACAAAAATTGCTCAAACAAAAAGCTACCCCTTTATTGGGCATTTCTTTTGTTAAAAAGTACCCAACAAGCGACAAAAAAGTACCCAATAAACACCACGAAATGAATAGAATTCACTGTTACCTACTGTTCTCTGTACCCAACAAATGTTCACTCGTGGGCTCGAACAGAAGGACGGACAGACAGACACCAGGGGTAAAACATAATACGTCCCTTCGGGCCTATAAAAACTTACCCCTTAATAAGTTTCAAAATAATCTTAAAATTTTATCCCTAAGGGTAACAGGACCGACGCAGTTCACTCTGGCTTGCAAACTTACCACATAATAAGTTTCACAATAATCTCAGCCCCCTGGGCATTTATCTCTGGGGTAACAGGACCGATGCAGTTCACTCTGGCTTGAAAAACTTACCCCATAATAAGTTTCACAATAATCTCGACCCCCTGGACATTTATCTCTGGGGTAACAGGTACAGTTCAACTTTGGTTGGTCTGTTTTATTCATTCTCATTATAAGGTCTTCATCTAGACTTGACTTGGACTCTTGAATATCTTCACCTTGACCTGAAAATATAAATGAGTTGCTCTGTTATCATGGTTACATAGGTAATCATGGAATTAACCTCATATCAGTTTTGTCTTTAAGTTACCAATAATCCATGGTCACAACCACTACTTAACCACGATCAGATCCTCAAACAACCATGTTTACAATTTTCTAGAAACCATGGTCTGTCCGTAACACACTGCAGACAAATTACCTTAAAGCCATGGTCAAAATGTTATGTGTAACATCTGTATGTCATATCACTTTGATTCTGAAACTTTTTTTATATAAAGTAGCAGATCAAATGTGGTAGCAATCTTTCCTGGCTCCTGTATGGTGCTGAATAATATGTCAATGTCACGTCAAATGTCCATGTGTTTAATAGAAATGTGCATACACTACAGAATCAAACATAAACCCTGGGTATTTCACCACATAAACCCTGGATATTTCCCCATATAAACCCTGGGTATTTCACCACATTAACCCTGGGTATTATCTTAATATATAAACCATGGATATAAAAACCATGGTGCTGTTCTAACATAAACCCTGGGTATTATATAAACCATGGATATATTCTAAAATAAGCCATGGCACTGTTCTCACATTAACTCTGGGTATATCTTATATAAACCATGGATATTCTAAAATAAACCATGGCACTGTTCTAACATTAACTCTGGGTATATCTTATATAAACCATGGATATTCTAAAATAAACCATGGCACTGTTCTAACATTAACTCTGGATATATCTTATATAAACCATGGATATACACTGTATTCTAAAATAAATCATGGCACTGTTATAACATAAACCCTGGGTATTATCTTATAATAAACCATGGATATATTCAAACATAAACCATGGTGCTGTTCTAACATTAACCCTGGGTATTATCTCACATAATCATGGGCACTATCTAACATAAAGTTTAAAACCATGGACACATTTTTACTTAAACTACGGGGATGTTATAACATAAATCCCAGGTATCATAGGCACTATCTAACATAAACCATGGTATATTCTCACTTAAACCATGGGGATGTTATAACATAAATCTACGGTATCATCTCATATAAACCATGGACATAGCCATAAATATACCATGGAAATAAACCAACTTTAACCACAGACATGGCATTAGATCACGAAAGAAGTCATAAAACCAAAAATAAAGAAAAGTGAGAAAATTTCGAGTAGATCTAACAATAATCAACCAAAAATTTTAAGGTTTTTTTAATTTTTCAATGAATTAGTTTTCACTATAAATACTAATTTATCCATAAAATAACAACAGTGGAATTACTGTTATAAAAAAATGTATCATTTTTAAAGATGGCCAGAAATTACGAAAAATTCTACTATACTAACCCAATTAAATTCCAAATATAACTTTTAAGTCTAACAAAAAATACCAGATTTTTACTTCATTTTTCCTCTAAACAACCAGTGATTTCAGTTTTAACATTCTGTTGTATATATCTAAAATTATGTAAAGGAAAAAAACAACAACTGATCACTTTGCACAAAAGGATAAAATTCGCTTTCTATTTCTGAAATTTTCATCATAAAGTCTGAGCACACTACCTTCTTTCATATTACACATTTAAATCCCATTATTTTTCTACGTTACAAATAAAAAAATGTTCGCCTCATCATTTATGCAGCAGCATGAGCCGTGTTCGTGCACGTGACGGTACATTTGTTGTCGTAATCCCATCAAAACAGCACTCCGTAGGTAGCGCTTACAGACAAAATTCAGCGTGACTTCGCACAAATCACTCTATCCTTAACATCTAATATTGAAAACATCATTTCGAAACCCATAATCCCCACTAATTTATGCAAATTAGATCGGCAATTCTATCATTTTCACACTGTGTTTTTAAATCGCCATTCTTCGTCTTTCAAAAGAATTTTGATAAAAAAGTCCACTTCTGTTCAATGCAAGAGTCGAATAAACTTGTTTAACAAATATTCAGCGTGGATTAATTCCCGTTTAAAGCAAGCTTCCCCACTGAGTCGTAGGGTAAAAAAGCAAATTTGATTTTTTATTTATGGTATTTCACGCAACCATGTTAGATAAGGTTAGTTGAAAAGACGTATAATTATAGATGTTTTACGAGAGTGTCTGTTCCACCTCTTAAGGTAATAACCAGTTCAAATCACAACACATTTACTGGTGATCATCATTATTGTTTAACCTTAGAAGTCTCTAAATTAAAATTTCTAAATTTAAGGGCCTATACTCATCACAAAGCCAATTTAGAACTTCGATGACAATTTTACTCACATTTCCAATATTTTATACAAGCTTGATAAGTTTTCTGAACAACATCTGTACCACTTGGAAAATGTGTCTAAATTTTTAAATAAACACATATTTATACTATTATAAATAGCAATAAAAATAGAGTCTGATCCGGAAGCCCTTATCCCTTATATAGCCTGTTGGCGGCAAGAGATCATGGTCTGCATTGTTCGCTATTCAGCAAGTAAATTTTCCGTGAACACCCCTTTGAATATTAAATGGTGCTGTCCAAACTGAATGACAGACCAGTACATTTTAGAAATTTAGAAGGAAAAGGGTTAAAAAACAATACTTTAAATACTTGTTCAACTGGCAAGTATTCAAGACATAAATCTGAAACAAAAAAAAATCTGCTTTATTGAAGTAGTGTCCTCTAACATCCTTCAGAAATTACTTCTGAAGACATTACCCTATAACTTCATTTTGATAAAACTTTTTGGTAATTTGTTTTTCTAAACAGGTCCTTTCTTTTCATTTAGAAGACAAATAAGCACTTTTGGGGAAAAGATTTTCTTGAATACCATCACTTACTGTCAGAATATCTGTAATTTTGAGTGTAATTCGAGAATGGTAAATTATGTACAAGGGCAGGTGCAAATGATATTATGTTTATATAATACATGTCATCACATATGCATACTTTGTAGAATTATCTCTAATGTTTCAATAAAATAACAGGGAAGGTTTCACACAGATAGCGCTCTTAAGTAAATTTATGAGCTGTGCCATGAGATAACCAACACAGAGGGTTTGCGACCAGCATGGATCCAGACCAGACTGCATTCGCTAACAGATTCTCTAATTGCAATAAGGTTTGAAAGCGAACAGCATGGATCCTGACTAGACTGCGTGGATGCGCAGGCTGGTCTGGATCCATGCTGGTCGCAAATGCACTATGTTGGTTTTCTCATGGCACGGCTCAAATAAATTATAAACAAATACAGACCAAACCACACTTTCTCAACTCACATTCTATATAAATAAGTCTAACTGTTCCCTCCACTTAAGTCATTCTGATTTGAAAAAAGATCTCTGACTATTTCAACGACTTTTCAAATTTTAAATGCTCAAAAATTAGAAGTAAAGAATTACCTATTTTCGACGGCACAGACTGCACATTCGAAAGTTTGTATGGTCAAAAAAATGTAATAATTACTAAAAATATGTCTTGGATTTATTTGAGCTTCGAACCAAGACTGATCAACATTTTACAGAGGATAGTGTCTGGAGATTTTGAATCTAATACTTTTCGGGTAAAACAATCCTCCAAATAACATGATTCACTGCATAGTTCAATGACTCAATTGAAAAAGACTACTAACCAATGGATAGAAAAGCTTGAAGCCAAGGCACCATCCTAGAAACTGCCATTTTTGTTCTTCACCTCAGACCCGTGTGTGCAAGTTGTCAATGTCAAAGAATTGTATCTTGTGGGGAAGTTTTTAAACAAGAGCACCGCCTTGCGGGTACTGACGCTCATCTGATTTTTTTGTATAATAGAAAAATTGTCCTACCCATGATTTTCTAAGTCCAAAAAGGGCCATAATTCTTGCAAAAAGCAGGATGGAGTTATGTTTCTTGATGTACAGAGTCAGCTTATGATGGTGAACAACTGTTGCAAGTTTCAAAGCAATAGCTTTGATAGTTTAGGAGAAAAGCTGACCTAAACATAAAACTTAACCAAGAAATCTGATATTTTCTAAGTCCAAAAGGGGCAATATTTCTTGAAAAAAGCAGGATGGAGTTATAAATGTTTCTTGATGTACAGGGTCAGTTATGATGGTGAACAAGTGTTGCAAGTTTCAAAGCAATAGCTTTGATAGTTTAGGAGAAAAGTTGACCTAAACATAAAACTGAACCAAGAAATCTGATATTTTCTAAGTCCAAAGAGGCCATAACTCTTGCAAAAAGCAGGATGGAGTTATGTTTCTTGCTGTACAGGGTCAGCTATTGGTGGTGAACAAGTGTTGCAAGTTTCAAAGCAATACCTTTGATAGTTTAGGAGAAAAGCTAAACATAAAACTTAACCAGGCATCGCCAACACCGATCAAGTGATGACAATAACTCATCTTTTTTTTCAAACAAGAGGACCATGATGGTCCTGAATCGCTCACCTCTTCCCACATGACCCAGTTTTGAGTATGACGTCGTTTTTTCTATTATTTGACATAGTTACCTAGTTTTTGAGCTCATGTGACCCAGTTTTGAACTTGACCTAGATATTATCAAGATAAAAATTCTGACCAAGTTTCATAAAGATCAATTGAAAATATGGTCTCTAGGGAGGTCACAAGGTTTTTCTATTATTTGACCTATTGACCTAGTTTTTGATCGCACATGACCCAGTTTCAAACTTGACCTAGATATCATCAAGATGAACATTCTGACCAATTTTTATGGAGATCCATACACAAGTATGGCCTCTAGAGAGGTCACAAGGTTTTTCTATTTTTAGACCTACTGACCTAGATTTTGACTGCACGTGACCCTGTTTCAAACTGGACCTAGATATCATCAAGATGAACATTCAGACCAATTTTCATACAGATCCCATGAAAAATATGGCCTTTAGAGAGGTCACAAGGTTTTTCTATTATTTGACCTACTGACCTAGTTTTTGAGGACACGTGACCCACTTTCGAACTCAACCTAGATATCATCAAGATGAACATTCAGACCAACTTTCATACAGATCCCATGAAAAATATGGCCTCTAGAGAGGTCACAAGGTTTTTCTATTATTTGACCTACTGACCTAGTTTTTGACCGCACATGACCCACTTTCAAACTTAACCTAGATATCATCGAGATGAACATTCAGACCAATTTTCATACAGATCCCATGAAAAATATGGCCTTTAGAGAGGTCACAAGGTTTTTCTATTATTTGACCTACTGACCTAGTTTTTGATCGCACGTGACCCAGTTTCGAACTTGACCTAGATATCATCAAGATGAACATTCAGACCAACTTTCATACAGATCACATGAAAAATATGGCCTTTAGAGAGGTCACATGGTTTTTCTATTATTTGACCTACTGACCTACTTTTGAAGACACGTGACCCAGTTTTGAACTTGACCTAGATATCATCAAGATGAACATTCTGACCAATTTTCATGAAGATCTTTTGGAATATATGGCCTCTAGAGAGGTCACAAGGTTTTTCTATTTTTAGACCTACTGACCTACTTTTTAAAGACACGTGACCCAGTTTTGAACTTGATCTAGATATCACCAAGATGAACATTCTGACCAATTTTCATGAAGATCTTTTGGAATATATGGCCTCTAGAGAGGTCACAAGGTTTTTCTATTTTTAGACCTACTGACCTAGTTTTTGATGGCACGTGACCCAGTTTCGAACTTGACCTAGATATCATTAAGTTGAACATTCTGACCAACTTTCATAAAGATCCCATGAAAAATGTGACCTCTAGAGTGGTCACAAGCAAAAGTTTACGGACGCACGCACGGACGGACGACGGACACCGTGCGATCACAAAAGCTCACCTTGTCACTTTGTGACAGGTGAGCTAAAAATCAGATGAGCTAAAAATAGCATCTCATGTGGGGAAGTTGTCCATGACTTGCTTCTTGTGGGGAAGTTTTTAAAGAATGGTATCTCATGTGTGGAAGCTGTCACTGACTTGCAAAGTACATTATACAATATAACCCCACTATGGGTTACAGCCTAAAACTTAAAAACAATTCAAAAGATTTTTTTCCTGGAAGGGAACCAAAACTAGTGAAAGTAAAACTTAATGTTAGAAAAGTTTAAATGTCAAATGGTAACTATTAAATTGAAAACAGTTCAAACATACACACAGAAAACTAAACACTTTAAAAAGTACAATATTTTCATTTAATAATAACAATTTTTCAGGAAACAGTGAAATATTTATGATTTTAAAAAGAAAAATATCAGTTTAGTTCCCACAGTATATTGAATTCAATTTTCCATATAGGTGCTATTACTAAAACTGATTTTCTTTTTCTTTAGGTAATATCTCTGTGAAAGTTCCTTTAAAATCCTTTACAAAATAAAAATCAATTAAAGGGAGGTGATTAATTAACGTTATCAATTTAAATAAAACTGTCAAACCTGATGGTGTGATGTTCAAATCAATATTCCAAAACTTGGCGAACACTGTACATCTATTTATATAATACCAAAGATAATGAATAACACCCCTGTATGTTTGGAAAAGTGCAGTTTGTGCCACTTTTAAAGATTAATCTTATATTTTTTTTAAAATGCCTCTCCAGCACTATTATTTGCTTTGTAATGCACATTTCAGAAGGTTAATGTTAATACTTTCCAGTTTCACAAAGCTGACCTTTAACACCTGGTATTTCTGTTTGACAAGTCAATCCTAACATAAAAAAATCTCATGAACATTTTCTCACCTAGGTCAGGCTTTGCACTGTATCAATCCTACTATTTTCTGGAAACTTATTTTCAAACTTCACTTCCTCCACAACATCACTGTTGCTGATGACTACAGCTGTTAACTGCTTCAACTGTTGTTGACCGTTACAACTGCTGTGGACCGTTACAACTGTTGTTGACCGTTACAACTGAAGTTGGCCACTTCAACTGTTGTGGACCATTACAACTGTTGTGGACCGCTACAACTGTAGTTGGCCACTTCAACTGTTGTGGACCATTACAACTGTTGTGGACCGCTACAACTGTAGTTGGCCACTTCAACTGTTGTGGACCATTACAACTGTTGTGGACTATTACAACAGTTACTGTTGTCATCAACAGCAGATAATGTCACAGAGGCTTTATCAACTGATAAGGCCTAAAAAAAAATTCTTTGTTTCCGGTAACATGCTCAAAAAATTCGGGTAGGTAGGTCGGAAATTCTTTTTTTTGGATTTCTTTTATTAAGGGAGATTTTTCGGAAATTATTTTGGTGTCAAAATATGAATACAAATAAGGGGGTTATGCCTTTAGAGCATCATTAAGTTGATTTATAACATCACTGACCATGTTTAAAGTATAAAAAGTGCATTTTTGCAACTTTTTGTTATAAAGTTGAAGTATTCTCCAAGGCCATAAAAACATTTAGGGTCGGGCCAAAAAATTATGGTAGGTTGGGATACCGGAAACAATTTTTTTTTATGCCTAAGTGTGAATTATTTCAGGGTAATAAATAAACATGATCAGTTCATATACTGTGTTCATTTTATACTGAAGGTTGCTCATAAAAGATTTTTGTAAGTGATAATTGGCTCCTGCAAACAATGGAAAAACTTTCCTCTCTCACAAAATGTCTCTCTTTCCTATAAACTCATGAACAGTGAATTGGCAAATCTAAAAATATCATGTACATTTAACTAGCAAATTTTTAAATCTCAAGTACAGTGAATTAGTAGATTTAAAAATCTCATGTACAGTGGACTGGCAAATTTAAAAATCTCATGTACAGTGACCTGGCATTTTTTTTAATTTCATGTACAGTGAACTGGCAATTTTTTAAAATCTCATGTACAGTGATGTAGCAAATTAAAAATTCTCATGTACAGTGACATAGCAAATTTTAAAATCTCATCTACAGTGACCTGGGAAATTTTAAAATCTCATCAACAGTATACCAGCATATTAAAAATTCTCATTTATAGGAAACTGGCTAATTTGAAAATCTCATGTACAGTGACCAGGGAAATTTTAAAATCTCATGACATTGTACATGTTACTGACAGACATGCTGTATACAAACTGATAGAGAAAACCAAAATCTTCCTCCATGCTAGCAACTGCAGTGTTCAATATTTCATCGGCTGGGTCAGTTAGTGTACTAGACAGAGCGCAATAGTAGGTCAGGACGTCCTACCAAGCAGGAGCTGGTTTGAACCTTAGATAAGCCATATGATGTTTTTGAAAACTAACTAAAAATCATAATTATGCCCTAGGTTACTTGTCTTCCACCTCTCATCTTTGGAAGTTGTTGAGTTACTTGTGTAAAACAGATTAATTTACACTGGTAAGAAGTTAGTTTAATTGTCCATGATCTATAGCTCAGAAATGCTTATTAATAAGTATTAAAAGTTATGTTTTCTTATAAGCCCAACAAACCACTGAGTGTTGCCAAATTTTGTATTTCTGAAGCAAGACGCTACAATGACTCACCGTTAAATAGAAACTGAACGCATCAAAGTCCACAAAAAAGAAAGATCCCGGAAAAGACTTCTACAATAAAATATAAAATGCACTAATCGTGAGCTGTTACAGTAGACACTTGAAATGTCTCCTCTTAAACCAAAAAACTTGCCAACTCAAATCCTGGAGATTTTCATTTAAATCTTTACAAATATTTAAATAAATACAAATAAACGCCAATCAACAACTCCATTCACAATAAAACATGGGACGAAATTTAAAGAAAACAAATCCCTCCATTGCTAACAAAGTCACATACCTCATTGGAAAAAGTTTCAATTTTGAAGCGAATTGAATAATTGCGTGGCTAATCAATAACTTGGGAGAGCTGGAGTTTAATCTCATCATTCAAATTCATAAGACTTCTTCTTCGCATTAAAAGAGTGAAATGTCGAAATCCTGAGGACGTGATTTTTTTTTCATTTTAATTTGACAATAAAACAAATTCAGAATTATGACATTTATAACGAAAATTAAATTAAATCTATTTCACTACCCTACAACATGGATGTGTACTAAAATATCCGCAAAAAAAAAACACGTCAAGATTACGGAATGTCTAAATATTATTGATTTTAATGCTCTTAAAATTTAATAGGCCAGAAGGCGAGAAATCTTTCACTGTTACAGTTTGAAAGTATTAGGGTTAAGCTTTAAAAATCTGTGGCCTTACTTTTATCTCCGGGTGGTAAGGAAGGGGAAGTAACTCTGGAATCAGTGATCAGCTTATCAATAACAATAAATAAACAATTTAAAATTCAAATTTTAAGATTTTAAATGGTTTATCTTTTCTTATAATCAACAATTTAATAAATTAAATCTTTAGTCCTAATTAGGTAACCTAATCAGTATCGACTTCTGTTTCAGAAAAAAAAACTAACTTTTTTAATACTGTACATAATATATTTTGAACTTTCATAACACAGAATTTTGTGGATTTTAATAACATTTGACGATTTCTTTTGTTGATATCCTTCAAATGTCCAAAAATATAGAAAAAGAAATACTTAAACCCTTGAAATATGCAAAAAAAAAATAGGCATACAGAAATCAAAATATATGGCTCCCATGAAATTCAAAATGGATACCCTGCATTTATTACTTCTAATGTGACCATAACAGTTTAAATCTATGCGGCTAAAACTGACCACCAAAGTGACCATGCTGTAGCAGGTGTCTCGGAGATAACAATTACCGCAGTTATTTAAACCGTCAATTTTCACCCTTTGTCATTCTGTCATCACGATCCACTCACTGCGGAGCCTCGGACAATAAATATCCACAATTCATCTGATTGTTCCTTTCGAAAATACTTCACTCCACTTTTAGTGAAATGCAAATCAAGCGTCATTTTTCAAGATTAATTTCAAATTTCCGAGACTGAATCAAATCTCACAACAAAAACTGCCGCACGGCCATTCCAAAGTTATCTAAACAATTACTCAACACAAACGGCCAAGAAAATTGAATTTTCAAGTGACAATTATTCAATTTAAAGTTGCAGATGCCCAGCATGGAATGTGTAAAATAAACCTTGAAGGACTCGGCTTACTAACACTACCCCGTAATACAACAACAACAACAAACGTAAAAGATTTCGCACCAAAAAATAAACAACAAAATGAAGTATTTAATTCAAAGTATCAATGCACTGTTTAAAATGTTTATACATGTAGCGTAAAATGTACGTTAAAAAATTAAGGAAAATTTCACACACACAAATTCATATTAAGTCCCAGTTAGAACAGGAAAACAGTATTTTGAAGAATATTAAGTTCACAAACTCCTGCAAAGTCCCCAATGGAACCTGCTAGGTTTAAGGTATGGGTTAGACATAATTATCCCAGATTAATAAGAAAAAAAGTTTTAATTTCTGCAACTAAAACAAAATTCTCTCACAACCTATAATACACAAGAGCTGTCTGTTGACAGTTGCGCTTGACTATTCAAAGAATTTATATACCGTAAATATGGCTTCATTACCTGAGATTTTTAGACAAAAAAGTAAACAAGAGGGCCATGATGGCCCTATATCGCTCACCTGAGTTTAATTGCTTTCTTGAAAAAAATTCTTTGCTAAAGCTAAACAAATAACCCCATGGGTTGGGGTCAATTTGACCCCGGAGGTAATGATTTGAACAAATTTTGTAGAAGTCTACTAGGCAATGCTACATGTCAAATATCTAAGATCTAAGCCTTCCGGTTTATTTTTAGAAATTTTTTGAAGATTTTCCTATGTAAAATCAAGTGACCCCTGGGGTGGGGTCAATTTTAACCCCGGGGGTCATGATTTGAACAAATTTTGTAGAGGTCCACTAGGCAATGCTACATATGACATATCTAAGCTCTAGGCCTTCTGGTTTATTTTGAAGATTTTTCTATGTACAATGAAGTAATCCCATGGGGCGGGGTCAATTTGACCCCGGGGGTCATGATTTGAATAAATTTTGTAGAAGTCTACTAGGCAATGCTACATGTCAAATATCTAAGACCTAGGCCTTCTGGTTTATTTTTAGAAAATTTTTGAAGATTTTCCTATGTAAAATCAAGTGACCCCTGGGTTGGGGTCAATTTTGACCCAGGGGTCATGATTTGAACAAATTTTGTAGAGGTCCACTAGGCAATGCTACATGTCAAATATCTAAGCTCTAAGCCTTCTGGTTTATTTTTAGAAATTTTTTGAAGATTTTCCTATGTAAAATCAAGTGACCCCTGGGGCGAGGTCAATTTTGACCCCGGGGTCATGATTTGAACAATTTAAGTAGAGGTCCACTAGGCAATGCTACAAGTCAAATATCTAAGCTCTAGGGCTTCTGGTTTTTGAGAAGAAGATTTTTTAAGATTTTCCTATGTAAAATCAAGTGACCCCCGGGGCGGGGTCAATTTTGACCCTGGGGTCATGATTTGAACAAACTTGGTAGAGGTCCACTAGGCAATGCTTCACACCAAATATCTAAGCTCTAGGGCTTCTGGTTTTTGAGAAGAAGATTTTTAAAGTTTTTACTTTTGGTTGCCATGGCAACCAGAATTCTGTATGGAATTCAATTCTTTGAACAATTTTTAAAGAAGACCATCCAAGGAACAACCCTGTGAAGTTTCATCAAAATTGGCCTGTTGGTTTAGGAGGAGATGTTGTTTAAAGGAAAGTGTGGACGGACGGATGGACGACGGACGGACGCCGGACGGTGAGTGATCACAATACCTCACCCTGTGCACTTTGTGCTCAGGTGAGCTTAAAAGATAAGACAAACAAGATATATACCATACTTATGAATATTAAACCAAAAATAAATTGCAGTAGGTAGTAAACATTTGCAACACTTCTATAATAAAGCAGAATATTACATTCTTCTTGCATTTTTATCAATATGTAACTTTTATTTTCACCCACTATACATTATTATATATTATTGTATTATTTTTCAATGTCATTGACACATTCTATGCCAAACTTGGTGGAAATGAACATGTTGATTTTTTATTTTTTTTTTTAAACTGTGGAAGAGTAGCTTTAAGTCATTAAATGAAATGAAATTCAACCAAAATAACACAATTTTTGGTAAGAAATGTTTACAGAATGTACTTACAGTTTCTAAATTTTCCAAAAACAAAGGTATTATCATAAACAAGCCAATGACAAATTTTCAAGTTAGTTTTAAAAATAACAGTCATGTGAACAGAAAAAAATACACACACGTAAGCACAAAAAAAAAAAGAAAGGCCAAACTACACGAGAAAATTTTATTTCCAAGTACAAAGCAGTTTAAAAATTATAATGTTGTTAGCTGTTTACTGTGATGTACACTTAGTATGCACCTTTATAGAAGGAAAATGTTAACACCATCTGATATAAAAAAAAAAAATAAAAAAAAAATAGAATACTGATAATAAATAAAATATACTCTTTCTCAACTTTGATATTCAAACAAACTAGAGGCTTGGTTATTTCTGCAAAAGCACATATTCCTCCCCCTCTTTTTCAAAATATGCAAACAGCTGGAGTGGAAATATATTTTACTGGATTATACTAACCTTAAAGGGAGGTTAATAACAAATACTAACCATAAAAGGGAGGTAACAATAATTACTATTCTTAAAGGGAGGTAACAATAAATACTGTCCTTAATAGAGAGGTTAATAATAAATACCATACTTAAAGGGAGGTTAATAACACATACTAACCTTAAAGGGAGGTAACAATAAATACTAACCTTAAAGGGAGGTAACAATAAATACTAGTTGTAACAAAACTTACCTTAAAGGGAGGTAACAATAAATATTACCCTTAAAGGGAGGTAAATAATTAAACTATCCTTAAAGGGAAGTAAATAACAAGAGCTGTCACACTGTCACATTATCAGTACATGTATATTTGTAGTGAAAATTGGCTAAGTTCCTGGTTATTGCGCACGAAATATCGTCTATCCATGCTTATCATTTGTGTGAAATTATTCTGAAATCGGACCATGCATGTCAAAGTTATGGCCCAGACACGAACACCACCTTTTCCTGAACACACAAACGCACACACAAACACATACACACACGGACAGGGGTAACACTATATGCCAGGGCTTAAAGTAACAGAAATACAAGCTAAACATTTCACACTCATTTTTCGCATTTATTTTTCCAAAGTAATTTAATGCATCTTTGGAATTCTTAATACTGTATCTTTTATACAAGAAATTTCACTCTTAAACTGTCATTAAACTTGTTTACAATTATTGAAAACCAGCAAGGCCAAGTTAAACTGCTAGATTAAAGTGTTGTAGTGCCACATAGTTTTGTCGCGTCATTTTCTGCCAGAACAAGTACGAAATTTCAAAGACTGTATCGAAAAGGAAAAATTTAAGACGTACATGAAGCCATTATAATAGAATTAGAATTTGAAAAAAAAAAAAATATTTATTAAAGAAAGTTAACAAGACTCAAAGCTAAATATTATAATTACGGTATTTGAATCATTTATTAAAAATTTGAAAACCACATCTGTATAATCAATTTCCCATCATACACTTCTTTGAACATTCTGTATCCAGTCTGACCTGACAGCTTTACTGTGGTTTCCTAATTTGTAAATAATTCTCCTGTCTGCCTAATGACTCAAAAAAGACGTCTAAATTGTTGCCGGTCATTGCATTTGCCAAATATTGCTGTTGTTCTGGCAGATAAAAATATGCTAAACTTGCAACATTATTTCAACCCTAACAATCTCAATTTATCATGAGTTTCAACAAAATATAAGATATATAACAATATCTTGACTACATCAAAAGCAAAATAAAATATAAAGAATCTGAACACCTTCAACCACACAAAATAAAATAATGAAAAATTTCTGTATCATATATTTGGTTAGTAGTTTTTTTTCTATTATATTTATATAAGGTTACAAACTGCACAGGCCAATTTCTTTCTTTCCAACTTAAGCAAATTTCTAGTAAATTAACCATTCCCTAGTCGACAACCTCACTGCAACAAACAGATTTCCATATTCCTTGTCCTTAGATGTACCTCTGTATAAACAGACGCACAAGAGGAAGACATCTGTTAATACTGAGGAGCCAGTTAGGATTGAAAATAATGAACAATATGTTAGCTGTTACCACTAATTAGCAGCACACAGGTGATGTAAGAAAAGTGAATTGTTTTAAAAACATTACAATCTCAGATTATGTTAAAGAGTTGCAGTATTCTTAACAAACTTTCCTAATATTTTACACTTGAATGGACTGTTTCTGTAACACAGATGTTACAGGTCACTGTGGCAGGTTTTCTACAAATGCTTCTCTTACCATTTTTTGCCCTTTTTTGGCTCCTAATGGTACTAATATTTTTTTGCTTTTTAAAAAATTAGCTTTATTGTTTTTGTTTGATTAAGACACATTTTTAATTGAGACACATTTTCTATATCTCACAAAATTAATGTTACATTTTTCCTGTTCAAGTACAAATATATAAAGCCTGAAACAATTCTTATTTAATAAGTCATTTTATATATATTATACTTATTTGATACATAGAATTACATTTTATATGGTAGACTACATAGTAATGTCCTTCCAAAAAAACAAAAACTTTTTTTACGATTTTCATCAAACTCACAAAATAGATTTTTTAACACTTTATACTGAATATCAGTCATCGTACGTAATCTAAAATAAATTAATTTTTGTAAAAAAAAAAACACACAATAATTACCTTTTCTACGTGTGTACAACTGAAATGCCCGTCTCCTTCCCATTACAATTATGAATATTCACACTTTAATATTTTTTTTAAATTCTATCTTCACTTGCACTTTCAATTTCAAGCAATATAATCTTCTTCTTCTTCATTCACTATGACTAAACAATATTATATTAAATGTATGTTGTTAAAACAATCCATAAAACTGAATCTACCTTTCCTTTTTTTTTAAGTTACAGAAACTAGTTTTAGGAAAAGGGTTTTCCCTCTTTGAGTAATACACAGCAGCCAATTTTATTTAACCAGTAGATGTATTTATCTAAATTCATTATGTTTCCATAACACCTATTGCACTGTTTATAATAAAAATATACAAAGTCCTGTATTCCAGATACATGCAGAAAAATGAATCCCGGAAAAAAACTTGATTTTGATCTAACCACATCTGATACTGTTGTCTAAATTGTGTGTTTAAGTTACACCTCTGATTAAATCACAAACTTCTTATTGGGAAAGTCATCAATGATATGATATCATGCCAAAATACGCAGATGTTCTATGAATACAAGAAAAAATCACATTATGCCATAAATTGAAGAAAAAATATCGTTTAAAGTAAACTTTTAACGCTTTGTTAGCGGATTTTCTATGCATGCTAGAGAAGTTAATCCGTTCAAAGTAAACGAAAGGTGAAAAGAAAGTAAAAGGTGTTTCAAATAAATACAGCAATGCTTTTTCAAGTGTCCAATTTTTCTGACGCACGGTAGTGTCTGAATGACTAAATACTTTATCGACACTTGTTTCTTGCTGTACAGAGTCAGCTTTTGATGGTGAACAAGTGTTGCAAGTTTCAAAGCAATATCTTTAATAGTTTAGGAGAAAAGTTGACCTAAACATAAAACTAGAAATCTGATATTTTCTAAGTCTAAAAGGGGCCATTATTCTTGCAAAAAGCAGGATGGAGTTCAAAAAATCAGATGAGCTAAAAAGGAAGAAAAGTTCTAGAATTTAAACACAGAGGTGAGTAAGTGATGAGAGTTATATAATACAGATCTTGAACATAGACATGGAGATGCAAACACGAGTAGTCTATACGTGGAAACGTTAAACAGCCCAAACTTGCAAAAATGTTAGTATCAAAAGTCACTTTTAATTCATGATATATTTTTTATTTTCAAAACTTTTTGGGCCCCAGCTATGGAAGGAAAAAGCAATCCAGAGACTTGACTCAAGGCAATGACTGAAGCGTGTTAAAATGAGTATCATTTAGTGTTTGAAAGATTACCTAAACATTTACTAACTAACTGTCAAAGCTATTAAATAACAAGATCAAAAGTTCATGTTTCTGCTATATGAAGACTTTGAAGAGTTTGCAAAAACACAGACTGAACGATGCTGTAACACATTTTTTCTGTGTCAGTAAACTTTACAGAAGGCAGCTGTAGTGTAACTTTTTTCTTTAAATTCAAAAGTCCTAATGCATACAGTAGCAAACAAATATTAGAAGTTATACTATTTGCTCAAGAAAGGGAATCTATAGAAGCCGTCAGTTTCTCATGGTTTTGCCACATTTTCAAGAGGTTTTCTGAAACAAATTTGATCAATGGAAGTCTTGTTTGACAATAAACTTCTCCGTACAAGTACCTTCCTTTGAGTTAATTATGTCTAATTTCAAAATGTTTTAAGTGGTTTCATTTAATTCCTGTTTAGTTTTTTCTAACGCAAGGAACAAATATATTGAATAAGCTGGTATTGATAACACTTTAAAGAACTGTTTTCATAATGCTGACTGCTTCTCAGATTTTAGTCCACTTATTTTGTGAAGGAGGATTCAATACACCTGAGGACCAGTCTAGCTTTGCATTTAAAATGACTTTCAGTTAATATTTTACTCCCTAAAACGCAAAAAAAATATTCTCTCTTCTGTTTGTATGACTGTTTTTGTTTTTTTATCTCAGTGTATATAATATTCAATATCTCCATACTCTTAATGATATGTATAAGAATCCTTATGTTCAAATGTCAGACAGAAGATTCTATTTGCTTGTACTTGGCGTCATTTTATACAAGTACGTTTTGTATATGACGCACGTTATAAAATTGCTGTCATTCAACCTGTGCTTTTGGATTCTTAATCAGTCTAGAATACAGTAGGCTGGCCTCAGACAGAATACAGTAGGCTGGCCTTAGCAGAATACAGTAGGCTGGCCTCAGACAGCATACAGTAGGCTGGCCTTAGTAGAATACAGTAGGCTGGCCTCAGATAGAAATACAGTAAAGACATTGACAAAATTTAAGCCTAACTTATACAGGATGGCTATTAGAGGTTGGTTCACTAATAGACATGAGCAACAGGTTGTCGTTTCTCTAAGAGCAACAGAGCACTGCCACTTTTACAAACTGAAAAGAAATAACATGACTGTCAATATTAGCAGGGTGTTTGGCAATATGAAGGACTGAGGACACAATCTATCAATGCACAGGTATTCTGAGAAAGGAGACTGAACACGATTCCTTTAAGCCTTAATTGTTAATAGGCCTAAAATGTATACCATCACCGACATAAAATAATCTAATTCTATGGGCACAATATTAGGTAGTTTTAGGCAAGATGGACTATATTGTGGAGATAAATTTGTTCGACTTCAAATTAAGATTGAATCAATGGAAAATTTGCTTATTCCTCTGATTCGATTTTGTGGATTTACGCTACCATGAAATACACAAAAATAAGTCCCCCACGATAGTATGTACATGTATGAACTGAAATTAATAAGCATCATTGTTTAAATGAAAAATAGTAATGTTTTTTCTAAGGTAGGAGACTAAAACACGATTCATGTAAGCTTTAAGCCTTCTTAAAAGTGAATAAATTCGAAATATAAACCCAACAAGCATCATTCTTAAAAAAATAGTGCTTATAAATAACTCTTAGGCCTGGATACAAGAACTTTAAACTGCACTTAAACTCTGATAGACAGTACAAGTTTATATGAAGTATGTATTATTTAGTATAAAACTCGACAGTATGAACTGGTTAACACGTCCACCTGGCAGGTGTTTAAGTGGGTACTTCAAATCTATAATACATCAATTTGTTTTAAGACTTATTACACAGAACAATAAAAAAAGGTTTCTACTCGTAAAAATACCAAATAACTTTACTGTACAACTATAACAATTTGCTAAAACTATATAGTTATCTCAGTGACTGAGCTGGCTCATATATAACCCTTACCATGCTAAACTTCTATAATGAACAAGTCCATCTTTCAATTTGGACAGTGCCATTGACTGTTAAAAGGGGTGCTTACCACAAAGATACTAACTGAACGGCAAACAATGCAGAGCTTGTGTGTGTGTTCGGGTTTAACGTCTTTTTCAACAACTTTTCAGTCATATAAATGACGCTAGTGAAGACCTTGATCAGACTGCACAGATCTACACTAGTCGCATAGGAAGAATCAACTGTGTCCAGCATGATAAGGAGTACCAAATGTAATATCAGTTATTCTAAAATTTCGTATGTTCAGTACTAGTATGTCCAAAAAAAGAATCTTTAATAAAACATTCAATGTTTAATCTTCATATAGGCAATGGATCTTCCCATAAAAGTCATTCAAAATAGAGTTTTTGTGAGGACTCTTTTGCTGCAATGATTTGTGAAAAATAATTTACAGTATTTCCATGATCAAGCAAATGTGAGTGATGTTACTACAGAAAGTTTATATAAAATATGATTTCATTTCTAAACACGAAAAGTAGTTCTCATGAAGTACATAATGTAGTTCTTAGAAAGTAGTTCTCTAGCAGTAGACAACTTCCACACACAAATTGTGACAAGTCAGAGAGTGAAGAATAACCCGTACGCAGACACAAACATATTGCTCATGATTGTCTTCAATGGTCACATGATAACAGATAAACTATAAAATAACTTCATTTTCCTTATTAAATTTTGATGAGAGCTGTTTGTAGTTGCATATTGTAAATGTACACAGTTTTATTACAATTTCTAATAACGTAAAAATAACAAAGCAAAAAGAAAATTTAGTGATTAAAAATCTAAGTCTAGATTTTATACAAAAATATTAAATTTATACCAACCCCACATTCTGTAACAAGCTCAAGATGGTAGATATTTTGACATATTGTATCTTATATTGAACAGAAACCTTAGTAAACTGTGTGTGATATTTCAAATAATTCTTTTGTGTGATTTTAGAGTTTTGCAGATAAGAAAGAACTGGACCTAAAAACATTCTAATCAATATTCTTAGCACAACTGGGGCCATACTGCTGTCATTTCTTAAAGATCAAAATTTTAATCAATTCCCATTTTTTAAGAGCTTTTGCTCCATATCTTTTGTCTATATTCATACCAATCACACCTTACAATACTGGCTTAAAGGCGGCTTTACCTGAATTTTTTTGAGGGGGTTTATAAAGTCACAACTTCGCAATACAATGTATAAAACTGTGAATTACATACGAACAAAAGCTGCGGAACATCTGTGGCCAACGCTGTATTAGTTTTATGCCAGGTCAGTGACAAACTTTAAAAGTCAAATGACTACTCTAACTTTGCTTAATCAGCCATAAATATGGAAATAAATAACCTGAAACTACTAATCCGGTATAAAGCATTACCCCCGGATTTTGCTTAAAATATAATCCTTTGTAAAAATATTGGACTACAGACAAAAAGTGGATACAGGCGAGAAAATCTGCAAACAGTAAACGCTAAATGTGTTAAAACTGGTGTTAAGGTGAGAAAAGGATTGTACTGATTAACAGGATAGTGGGATAGCAAAATGAAATATACATGTATTTTATTACCTTATTTGGTGTATTATTTATGTAAGAGAAAACTGACCCTCCCCTCCACCCCTCCCTCATACTTTTTTTTATTTTTTACTTTTTAGCATGTGCTACAATGCACTCCATGTCAGCCATTTTTGCAAGAGTGTCCTCCCTTTCCCTGTTCAGGCTGTTGACAAGATTTTTTCAACACTTTTCAATGAAAAGAATAGACACAGTGATCAAGTGGCAACACCGTCTGACCACAAGACATGAATCTTTAATTTGAGCCGCAATCTCCTCCAACATTGGGATGCGAGTCTCGGTGCTATACCTTCTATATTTTGGCATGTGCTAGAGAACTAGGGAGACATAAGTCTATAATAAATGAATTTTAACAAAAAAATTTAACCTTTTTAAATACCATGATAGTAAACACAAAGAATATTATATTATTCCCTGTAAAATTTAAGCTTAGAAGGATATCATCCATCAGTATGACTCTATTCTGAATAATAAACAATCATCATTGACTTTTACCCTGCTAAATTGCTACAGGGATGTGCAGGTTAATCAAAGGCATACCGGTAAGCACTTGCTACCAGCTGGCTAAAGGTTTTAAAATTAAATATTCAATTATTCAAGATATTTTTTATTATTTTCACCAGAATTAAACTGCTAGATATTCATATCTACTGAATTAATAAATATGGCACAAAAACAAACAAAATATGCAATAATGAAATAATTAGTCGAGTCCACGTTAGTTCTGCACGTTTGAAAAACCGGAAGTGATGGCGTAACGTTATTTATCCGGAAACGTAGAATAAAGCCTTGATTCGGCATATGAAAATGAAAATCAGTTTATGAATTAATCGAAACCTGTAAATAAATTTTGTTATAATGGCACTTTTGCTACATTTCTAAAGTCAAAATATGATATTTAAACATATGGCACGTTAAAAAATCAAAATAATGTCTTTAAATTCATGTGAAATGCCCGGTTCCCTTTAACATGTTTAATCATGGTAAAATATCCCAAAAATAAACACACGGACCTATACATTTTATTTCACCAAATTATGGGCCATGTGTTTATGTACAGCTGTGAGAAGTTTCATCAAAATCTACATTGTAGATTGTACAGTGAACACAAAACTCAGTTCGCGAAAATGTTATGAAAATTATGATTTTCCCATAAACTCCCGTTATGAAATATTGCGCGAGGTCCAAATTTTTCAAACCAGCCTAGCAAAAAATCAAGCACACGACCCTATCTTTTATATTTGCCGAATTTTCTAGGTATATTCTGAAGTTTTGAAAAATTGGAGTTTAATCAAATTCTACATTGTAGAAAAAATTTCCATCAAAACGTGCAGAACTACCTTAATACGAACACGCTTGATACAGATTTTCGGATAAAACGAACAAAGTCCGGATTCCTCGGCCGAGTCCTTCTATTTCCCTTGTAAAATTATTTCGGTAATAGTGAGCTCGCTTCATACCAATAATCGGTAGATACGAACACATTTTGAAAGTCCCAATTAGCTTTAATGTTATAATTTTCCATCTTTTAATACCAGTTAATTTTAGAAGTTTGCGGCCATTTCGCCCTTGTTACGATTGACTATTTAGTAGTTTGAACTGTACAGTGCTGATATTTAAATTTAAATCAAAGTAAAACTAATAGTATACTCAAATGTCTAATTACCACATGGTAATATGTTGACTAGTTCACACTTATTCAAAAACAAATACTCGGTCCTTTGTGTATCATGTCAATATAAAACAATTAAATTAACTGACAGGTCAAGATTTAAAGAGTTGTAAATAATTTTAAACTCATTATTGACCTTCTACTGTGCCACAGTGGATACAGGTAGGTCCTGTCTTACAAAATTATATAGTACAAGCTTCATAATAGAAATAATGTTGGCGGTGGATATAATTTGGCGCTTTGGACCTCGACCGCACATTGCAATTTAAATGCATACAGTTTTACATGTTTAAGTATGACTTTTGTTGAGTAATTTCTATGTTATCTGAATAAATTAACTTAATAAGTTCAAAACTATTAACTGCATGTACTTCCATATAACGGAATCTATTCACTGATGATACTGCCCAACTTCCTCGGACAAATTTTCCAGTAAGTCATACATTCATTAATACGATTTTCGTTTGTTACGAACACATTTCCCATGTCCGGATGAGTTTGTATAACGCGAGTTTGACTGTAGTTGTTTACCTGATGACGACAAAACCCTGGAGGACTTGTCTAGTTCATAAGCTGTTGTTCAGGTTGGCCTGTTTAATACATCAAATGTACCAAATCAAATATATTTATTGTCTAGCCTTAAAGCCTATTTCAAGTGTTATTTCTACACAAAAATAGCCTCAAAAAGAAAATATTTTGCCGGGCTTACCTTCTGATTTAAGTCTTCTTTAGAATAATCTTTAAAAAAAATTCATACACAGAAATTCATTGGCTAAATGTACATAGGCTATTCCTTTAATTATATTTCACACAAAAAAAAATCATGTAACACCTATAGATTGCAAGAACAGATATTTACCTTTCAGCACATTCAATTTATAGAAATTTATGCAGGGTGGGTGTGTGTGAAGTGGTAGTGACAAGATAATAGGTTTAGAGTAGTAGCATTTCCTGCAGACTCAAGAAGGGGCTTGGTGCTTCTACAGAAAAAGGACACTGTTAAGGGTGCATTTTGTCCAAGCATGCTTTACCAGTGTCATTTTTCATACTATTTTCACATTGCATCTGAAATCTTTCATATTATTTATTTAGCTGTATAGTTTCACTGAAATGTAATTTAAATGTAATTTACTACATAAAAGAGAAAAGTGCAACAAACAAAAAACACAGGATGGTTTTAACGTTTATTTACTGAAAATAACCGATGTTTCGACTCTCACGAGAATGTAATTTAGATAACTTGTACATTCTCTTGTAATTCTTATATAAGGATGGCTTTGTTTTCATTAAGAGTTTTCTTTTTACCATTGTGTACAAAGGTGATACATGTACTAATAATCTATGAGTTGAGTATCTCATGGTAAGTAAATGTACATGCGTTTTAGTACTTATAATTTACTCTTTAAATTAGATATCACAGTGCCTCTTTTGTGAATGAGCTTTCCAAGACTGAAGTTTTCTTAAATGCCACTTTCAAATATTCTTATTCTGTTACCCTCTTGAAGTGTCGGATTGCATTTGTCAAAGACAGATAGATATCAGCTGATCATCTTGAGTATAAATTGATATGCAACAACTTTTAATCAACTGCAAAAAAAAAATTGAAAAATAATAAACAAATGCAAAGATTTGACTTAATACATTTTCAATGCAGTTGTAGACTAAAACCAATCAATTCTTTAAAGAAACTAAATTTTAAGAAGATATATGTTATTTTGTTTAAAAAAGGTTATAATATAAACAAAGAGCTATAAAATAAACAGATCGGCAACTTGAAAGGCATATAGAGCAAATCTCGCCAACATCCCGTGACAGCTGAATGAGATCTCGTTGTAAGCGTCTATCGATCGTGATTGATCAAGTCAGCTAACGCTTTGAAATAAGGTTACTTTCGGATCATTTGTTTATCATGATAATGGTGCATTTTTAATGTTATTAGTATTTTCTACACGGGGAAGGAATGAATTTATGATTGAAAGTCTGAGACATCAACAGTTTTCGTTTGAAAAAGGACTCAAATTGGTGTATTACGTGCCGGGCCTACCACCAGTTTTATTCTTGAGTAAGCGTCTGTTGATTTGATTATGATTGATCAAGTCGGCAAACGCTTTGAAATAAGATAACACGCTAACACGAGATGACGCGGGATTATCCCAAGTTGCCATTCTGTGTATTTTATAGTTCTTTGATATAAATAAAGAAGTTGTTATTAACTTTGATAAATGCTTTATAAAGTAAGACTAGGAGATTATTTCTTTAGAATTAAATGTATCTTTTTAGACATTCTAATCTGAACTCAAAAAGGGCAGGCAGTTATTCAAATCTATAGTAATAGTTGTACCTATATATTGCTAATTAAACCCATCGTTCTTCGTCGTCAGTAAGATTTAAGTCGATTAATTAACATTTCTAGGACTGATGTTCTTTAGCATTGAAATTTGCATTGTTAGGTCATTTGTCACTTTTAAATGACCGTCTTCAATCATCTTTTCCATACAGGCAACTGGTAACTCTACTGCTGAGGTGCTAAAAACAACCAATCTTACACACTTGTTTCCAATAAAAGTACCATAAAACAGTTACTGATTGTATATTTGTATCAGTTTTTAATAATGGCCAATCAAAGTATCGCAAGGCATGTGCAATATTCACAGTTGACACACCTACATGTCATCCGGTTGAATAAAGCCGCTAACTGACAATTCAATACATGGAACATGCCCCGCAGTCATCCGCTATCCTGGTTGGATATGAAAGGGCATTTGTCAAGATACATACACAAGCCTAACGGAAAGGCATGTGACACAAAGAAGCAGTTTGAAAGGCAGCAACGTGGTGCTTCAAAAGGGTCATGTTGCTGCACCATGAAACACATGAATCATGGCCACTGCCAAAACTTCAGAAACGTGTAAAAAACAGAGAATAAATTTGAACTACTGGTTGGAGGCTGAGCAAAAAACACAATGCTACAAATTTCTACAAGGCTATTATCTTATTTCCAGCATTCAAAAGCCTGTCACTCATATTCTAGGTCGGTATTTTATTTGGTGCCAGTTAGTCTACTGAACAAAACAAAGTCGAAAAACTGGTTCAATTTTTTCAACCGGAGTTTTTCACACAGACGTACACACTCTGTGAGAAAACACCACACAAAATAAAGTAAATAACAATTCTCATTAGAATTTGATAACTAAGATGCCTTAAACTTACCATTTTGAAGCGAAATTGACAGTAAAACGAATAAAATGACAATAAATAAACTCCGTTCCGCCATGACAGTTGACCCAGTTAAATTTGAGTTGACGAATACAATTTTATATTATCATCGTCTACATCCAAATCTACGTGATGCTCTGCACAATCGGTCAGTTCACAGGAGTCTGAAATTCTATCAATAAGACCATAGAAGTCTATATTTATAAAAAAAAAATACCCCCCCCCCCCTATATGGGGGATGGCATAGCTGATACACATAATGAACCAGTGTAAAGACAATTCTCAGTGTACAGACAACAATGCAGCATACCAGACAGTTGATAATACTACATGTATATATTATAAGATGTTATAACTATTTCAAACAGTAACGCAAATGCGCTGATGGCCGACTTTGAAGATATCATTGAAGATTCGATGTGCACCGCCGTATGAACACATCTGCGGGTGTCTTTTTTTCTTTGTACTTGTAGCATGTGTAAATGTTGAGTTCTGCTCAACCCGGAGCTAGAGGGCGTGAACGATAGTATCCATTTCCGCTACCGTCCATGACTAAACCACCAATGGAAACGAGCCTGCAATATTTTCGTTTTTTGCCATGTTGAGCGACCTGTGGAGTTTCCACTTTTTCTATTTTATCAAACGCATTGGCAAAATCGAGTAAAATCACATCCACTTGGTCTCTACCCGAGCGCATCTTGCTAGCTACTCCTTTGACGGTTATATTGTCACTAACTGTCCTTGCGGAGGCCATGTTGAATATCGCAAAGGATCTGGTTGGCAAGGAGATGCTTCATGGCGTTACTAGGCATAATGTGTTCCAAGTATATTGCATGTTACTGATGCCAGCGAGACTGGTCTGTAGATTTTTTTGCTACGATTGAAAAGAATTCTGGAAGGGTATTGTGTCCAGCAAAAGTTTATCATATTAATAATTCATATGAAGTTCTAGAAATAGCAAGCGCTCTCAAAGAGCAGCGATTGACTGTCATCTTCCAGCCACTGTGCTCTGTGTTTGGCCATCGTTTTTTTTTCTTGCATGACTTGTATAAATGATCTACACGAAACAGTAAAACATACAGTCTGCTTACCGACGACAATTTTCTGCCTTACCGTCAGAAAGACGCTGAACTGTTACAAAACGAGCTCTGCTTTTTGCAATCTTTGGGAACAGATTGGGTCATGGAATTTTAAACCAGATAAACATGAAAAGTCTGGCTTCACACTAAACAATTTTAAAAAAAATTTAAATCCTTTCTCTCGTATATTCTTTTCTGGTTCTGATTATCTATTTTATTTTATTTTATTTTATTTTATTTTTTTACAGAAAAGGGTCATAATCACACAAAATTTAAATAGCCTATACGGAGTTAAATCCTGACTAAAATGCGAGATGCTAAGGATGACCCGAAAGAAAACATCCAATTTTTTTCATTTGCATTTTCCATAGTACAATACTTAACTAAAACCAACTGACTCAGCAAGATGTTCTGGTATACCATCGCAAATGATCTACTAGAAATTAGACCCAGCATTATGCATATAAACAGTATAACAACAAAGTCAAATAACTCATTACGAAGAAACAGCTTATAACACATATACATGTATAAGTCTCCGTTAGAATATTGATCTATCGTCTGGCACCCCTTGCAGAAACACCCTACCTGAAAATGCTAGATATATGTCTGTGACAACTACGATTTTACTAGTATCGAAACAGAATTGCTGCAAGAACTCTAATGACAATCTCTAGAACATCAATGAATTCAAAACTTTATCTTTTTACATAAGATCCAGTGTAAAACCGTCCAAACACAGGGTCTAAATTTTCTCTTACTTAAGCCACACAGCCAGTATCACTCAAATTCTTTCTTCCCGAGGACCATCACATACTGGAGTGCTCTTCCAATATATATTCAGTCTAGCCTCAGCCTAAATGTCTTCTCTCTTCTCATATATAATCTCTCCATGTCTAAATTCTTTAAAGTTTTCAACATGTTCATTTCCACCAAGTTTGGCATAGAATTACACTGAAAAATGATAAAGTAGTGGAAAATAAAAAAAAGAGTAAAATATTGGTAAAACTGCGAGAAGAAAGAAGACAAATATTTCAAAAGCGTTGCAATGGTTTACTACGTTCTTTACAATAATCTGTACTTTATAAGAAAATCTTGAAAAAAAATATGCCGATAAGTTTATGGACTTTTGAGATAAATTAATTTTCGCCTAAAATGAATTGGGTTTGTATAATATTCTTTTTCTTTTAAACCTAACTGCTTTTAACAGTGCGCCTGACCATTGTAAACTAACACCTGTTTTCGAGTATCATATACATCTGTAAATCGTAAATATAGATGTGGAAAAAAACGAAGATAAGTGCATGTTAGCGTGTTAAAAGGTTTCTAGTCTAATAGTTGATGGTTGCCACGCCATTTTGAAAGCATCGAAATCGGGGATGGTAACATTATGTCCAGACAGCTTTTTCTTTTCACAATACAACTGAGTGAGGAAGGAAGGAAATTTTATGGTAATCAGTGGTGGAAAGTTGGTGGATGCTAGTCAGAGACCCATGACAGGAGTACCGAACCCTTAAGCAATATCATAGCTATAGGAGCGGATATTGGTGTTATATATATAGTCCTATATATTTTTTATTTATTTCTTTATGGTTTTGTCTTGATATTGGTTTTGGATAAATGTGTTGTTATATTGTTTGTTCATTTGGGATCATGGAGTCCATTCAATAGTGCTAGGGGCTGTGAGAGGTGTTGCACATTTCATTACCTCTCATGAACAGACTCAGACTTCTGCTTGGTTGTAATCTATGCTTCCAAAGGAGCTTTTTACATATTGTATTAAATGAACACGATGAATGACATCGAGTCGACAGTGGGTTCATATTTGTAAATGTTATCGATATGTCGCGTCCAGCCAGCATCGGGATACATTCTCACGAGTCATTGAATCCATTTGTCCCTGCATTTTGACGAATGTTGACCAAACTTGCAGAGAAGTATACTATAAATTTAGCACTATACGACAGTTTCAGAGGTCATTTTCGTACAGTTATAAAATGCTGTATGTTGTGGATTAAGAATAAAACACACCGACTTGGAGTTCTCAATGAGCTGAACAAACATATTCAGAGTTCTATCATTATAAAGTATACTTGAAACTACAATTATGCATTTTCTCTGCATAGAGCCTTCAAATAAATACAAAATTATCATGCCAATTAACATTAGGTAGGTATGTGCCATTCAGGAAAACTTTTAGGTAAAGGGTGTTACCACTTGCTGTAAGCCTTGGTAAAAAAAGATGATGCAAAAACGCATCTTAGTACCCTTCGTATCCTGTATCTTTTTTGTAATTATTTGCTCTATGGTCATTTTTGTGCCCCATCTCTTCCAATTTTTTGGGGAGGTCGGGGTCACTTAGAATTGCCCTTGTCTGTCCGTCCGAATTTGTGTCGTTCATATCTCAAACGTTCAAATGTAACTGTTAAAGGAGCTCGGAGTGCTTACCAAACAGATACGGACTGAATTGCGCACCATGCAGATCTTGAAAGATTGCACTGATGCGCAGGCTGATCATGATCTACACTGTGCACAAATGCATAATCAGTCGTATCCAGCATAATAAGGGTTATGGATAATCGGGAGGACATGGTGACTTTTATCAACAGGTTTTACAGTAGTGGTATTTACTTTGAGGTGGTCTTTATCTGGAGGCGGTCTTTATCTGGAGGAGGTCTTTATCTGGAGTTCGAGGTGGTCTTTATCTGGAGGAGGTCTTTATTTGGAGGTGGTCTTTATCCGGAGGAGGTCTTTATCTGGAAGTGGTATTTAATTGGAGGTGATCTTAAGCACGGGTTTTATCGCTTTTTTCAACAAACTCCCAAGCAGAACTCTAGTGTTGATGAATATAGGCATACTTTTAGTTTGCACTCTAAATACTACTTTTGATAGATGCAATACCTCTTAGCAAACTTTCTTCATTATACCTCTATGATTTCTTATGAACAGGTGTAAAAATACCAAGTTTGATGAAGATTGCTAAAGAAATTTACCCTCTGTTGACTCTGAAAATTTAGGCGAACAAAAGTTCGTATGAGCCGCGCCATGAGAAAACCAACATAGTGACTTTGCGACTGTGGCCTGCGCATCCGTGCAGTCTGGTCAGGATCTATGCTGTTCGCTAACAGTTTCTCTAATTGCAATAGGCTTGAAAGCGAACAGCATGGATCCTGACCAGGCTGCGCAAAGCCACAATGTTGGTTTTCTCATGGTGTCACTGTGGCTCAATTATTTGAGCCTGATATTTCATTATAAAGCCAACTGCCCAAGGAAGTATAAAATAATATTTTTTATAGCTCTTTGAATTGCCTCAACTCTGGTGTGATTTGAGTAAGTGTGCCCATTATCAAATTTCCAAGAGATTTTCTGGCCAAACACTTTCTGCGTAATTTTCAAACAAAAACTGAGAAGGTCTTAACTGCACACCTGCACACAGAAATTATGTTACTTGCTGACAGACATAATGGATCTCCTACCTTGAAGAGCATAATTTTAAATGAGAACATGAGCAAGCTGTCTAACTTTCGAAAGTAGCCTTCCCACACATCTGGGTTACTTAACACACTGACAGGCTTCGATCAACATTTGAAAACTTAGTAATTTCATGATTAATAACACAATGATGTACATAGTTCAAATATTTTATTTCAATATTAATAGCATATTTTGAATACCTCTTCAACAAGTCATGGTTAAATCACACACAGTATAATAGATTTATATTGATATCACAAGAACAGAAGTAGCACATCTTTTGATTATACAAAATAATGTGTTTCAAAACTAGAAACATGTCTATTTACAATGTATCAAAAATTAATGAACAAGAGAGCCTAGCGCAGCTCTAAATTGCTCACCTAAATGACAAAGTTATCAAACAGTTATGGTATTTACCTACAAATGACAAATAGCAATTTCAGTTTAATTCCATATTCTAACTATGTTTTTTTCTGCTTCCCTGGTGGTTTCTGGAAGTCTTTGCTTGCAGGAACTATATAACTGATGAACGCATGCTGCAATGGCATAGCAGAATAACTGATTAAATGAAACTGCCAATTATCATGACAGGTCCTTTAGCTTCAAATGAAAAACACTCGAGGTGAAAGCAAGTTTATTATAATCAAGGTTTTGTAAATTATATTCAACGAATGGTTCACAAGAACACATTTTTTGATGGTGTTTACACTCCTTATTAAAACCAACTTAAGTTCGAAGTCCTGGCAGCAAAGTGGAAACATCAGAACAAACCTTAGAGATCCATGCAAGAAAGCTTCCAACCGACTTTGGTCAAAATCCATTTGGCAATTCTTTGAAAGAAGTTGTTTAAAGAAAACTGTGTGTAACTGATGACGGAAGCCATACCATCAACCTATACCAACAGCTCACCCTGAATCTTTGGTTCAGGTGAGCTGAAAGCAAGATATAAACTATATAAAATTTTGCTTTTCATGTCAAGTTGGGACAACAGGATTTATAAAACAAACAAATCTGCATTTATAACATAATGGATAACTCTCTAGAATTGATTCTGGCAAGCACTTTTCAATTCATCTTTACTGTGAATATTTATGGTGGTTGTGTTTTCCTATGTGAAAGAGATATAAACTCTAATAAGCAAAAGTACATTTTATTTTCACATTTGAAAAAGAAATATTTCTTTTAATCCATTTTACCAGAAAATGTAGCAATTTTTTTTCTGTGAAAGAGTTAAAATGTCCTTTTCTTGTAAAATGAGAAAATACTATCAGATCTTGGCTCTTCTGCAGACTAGCTGTGAACAGAGGCCGTCTGACCCTAAAGACAATATCTTTTTTAACCAGTTAATAAAGACAACCTAAAATTAAAAGCTTTTTGGATTCCTGTGTGTGAACTTTATTGACAGGTTGTTACAGTGAAATAATCACTTTTTTATAGATCTACCTTTCTTTAATCCATAAAATTTCTATTCAAAACTAGAGGTCTAGCTATGAAGTAAAATCAAGCAATGTCCCTGCTATCATGCAATAAACAATTTTTTCTTAACAAAAACAACAGTAAAAACAATCTTGCAACAAACATATTTTCATACCTACGTCATTAACAGTATACATGTACATAATTCTAGGACATACCAAGTTTATTTATGTATAACTTCAGGCCATAACAAGTTTATTTATGTATAACTTCAGGCCACAACAAGTTTATTCATGTATAACTTCAGGCCACAACAAGTTTATTCATGTATAATTTCAGGCCATAACAAGTTTATTTATGTATAACTTCAGGCCACAACAAGTTTATTCATGTATAACTTCAGGCCATAACAAGTTTATTCATGTATAATTTCAGGCCATAACAAATTGAATTATGCTGCCTCTAAGAAACTGAGGCAGATTTTCGACTTTTTTATTCAGGAATTAAGGCTGCCACTTATAATCAACAATAAAGCTCATAAAAGAAGACCCCCTTGTAAGTGTACAACTCAACCAATCAAAACAGTAGAATGCTCGGTTTAACCGAGTCTGTTCACGAGAGGTAATGAAATGAGAAACACCCTCTCACAGCTCTTGACACATGCAGAATTCTTATAAATTTACATTAAATGCTCTACATGATCCAAAAAAGGACAAGAAATTATATCAAAATTAAGTCCGGTCACTTTTAAGAGAATGAACAGTTCCATTTAAAAAAAAAACTTAATTTCTAAAAATATTCTAGTAGCAGTCCCAATCCTGTTAATTTGAATAATGCTGAATTTATATGCCATAATAACAGCTCATTTTGTATACATACTGTCAAACCTATTAGGCACCAGCCATGGCAATATCTTAATATGGTTGCTTAAGACAGATGGCTGCTAAAGTTTGGTTGAAATTAGAATGAACAAGGAGCTGTGCTCAATAAACGCTTGATGCCCCCAGTGGCATCCTTGTTGATAGATTTTCCAAAACAAGGTCAAGGTCAAGGTCAAACTGAGGTCAGGTGCTGTTTGAAGATGAGGAATGGTCACAGGTTACATCTGTATTAGTATCAATTCATTCTTGTAAGTGTTATTGATGCTAGACGAAACGGTCCCATTTGTTTAACCAAGAGATGGCCCATACAAAGCAACCAAAGTCCAAAACGAGGTCAAGGTCAAGGTCAAACTGAGGTCAGGTGCTGTTTGAAGATGAGGAATGGTCACAGGTTACATCTGTATTAGTATCAATTCATTCTTGTAAGCGATACTGATGCTAGACGAAACGGTCCCATTTGTTTAACCAAGAGATGGCCCATACAAAGCAACCCAAGTCCAAAACGAGGTCAAGGTCAAGGTCAAACTGAGGTCAGGTGCCGTTTGAAGATGAGGAATGGTCACAGGTTACATCTGCATTAGTATCAAGTCATTCTAGTAAGGGGTATTGATGCTAGACGAAACGGTCCCATTTGGTTAACCTCTTACGAACGGATGGACAGGACAATCACTATATACCTCCCGCATCAGTAGATGCCGGGGGCATAAAAATCAATTTCCAAAGTTAAATGACTGGCTGCCCAAGGCAAGTGGTTGCTTGACACAGGTGACCATTATCACAGGTTCAACTGTAATGTTTGTCTACCTCTGAAATTATTCTGGTATAGCCTCACCTTTAACAAATACACAACTTAACATAATCAATCAAACAAAAAGTCAGGCACTTTAAAAACAAATTATTTTTTGTTTGCAAAATAACAAATAGATTTATTTTATATAAAATACTGTTTTCTGAGTATGGCAAAAAATGTGTTTCTGGCAAATTTGGAAATTTCTGACAAATCATGGAATCACTGATCATGATGTGAATACAGAAACAGTTGACAAATGAAATCTACTGACAACATTGTCAGAATTTAAGTAAAAGCTGACAAGCTATTTATGTCTGAAAATATGCAGAAACAATGGTATTGATGAAGTCTGTACAAAAAGTATAAAAATTGCATAGATTTTCTTGATTTAAGTCTTGGCCATGGGGACTTCAAAAGTAGATTGGGTGATATTCACGTAAGTTTTATTTCATGACTGAATAGTTAACAGCTTGGTTTACTTTGTAAATAATTTGCAATTTTTTCTTTTTATTAATGTACAGCTGAACTTCATATCAAAAATCTTTTGTTATGCCAAGTTTTATTATCAATGATGCCTTTTGATGAATGTCTTTATGTTGAAAATGTCATAAACATTGATATTTTCAATTTAATTCAGTCTAAGGAATAGCATCTCACATTTCCTAGTGGAAACTAGAGCTATCACTAAAGGTGAGTAATACCCTCATACACTACTTTATTATAAGGAAAGTAAACCCTGCAAGTTGTCTTGATGTGGTTAACAATTGATTTTAATTTCATGAAACTTCTTCTTGTGGTTAAGAAGATCCAAAGCAGACACAAATTTAACCTAATGCATCTTTGACATTTAAGTGTGACCTTGACCTTTTACCTCTTGACCTAGGTTGAGCATATTTCTCCATACAAAGCTAATTAGCTAGAAATACTTTAACAGATTAATCATACTGCTAGTAAATGAGCCTCACCACGAGAAAACCAACATAGTGCATTTGTGACCAGCATGGATCTAGACCAGCCTGCGCATCTGCAGTCTGGTCAGGATTCATACTGTCGCTTTCATAGCCTGTTGCAATTAGAGAAACAGTTAGCGAACAGCATGGATCCTGTGCAGATGCGCAGGCTGGTCTGGATCCATGCTGTCGCAAACTCCTATGTTGGTTTTCTCATGGCGCGGCTCAAATATTTATGGCTGTTTTTGACAAGATTTGAACTGTTTGCCAATATTAGTAAACATAATAATAATTGCAAATTTTACTGAAAATAATACCACTGGACTATAAGCCAAAAATAAAACCCTTGTGAATAATACCCAGTCTACAGTCTTAGGTATAATATACACATGCATTCTAGATAACATGAGAAAATATTCGCTACAGGCAACAATGATTATCTGACAATCGTTGATGAAATAATTAAAATAAAACTTCTAAATTGAATCAGTTTTTTGCAGTATTTTGATTTGAATGAATCATTTCTCCTCTAGAAATTGATGAAAAAACAGTTGCTGCATCAAAGTATAAAAATATCTATCAATATGTAAAGTGCCAAATATATATGCAACAGTTGAAATATTATTTTTTGACTGCCAAATTTTAATGATCCATTTTTTGGAAAATTGTAAAAACAGTGTATGTGGACTGTTCTACATAAAACCTGCTGCCAAAAGAAGTTGCATAATATATTATTGTAGCAATGGAAAATAAGGTCTTGGTTCCTATCTGTTACTGATGATCTCAATATGGCTGGTTACCAGAGCAGAAAAGGGTCCCATTGACCACAATTATAGAACATTATTCTAAAATGTTGGAACAATGATCTAGGGAACAAATGGTATATGACCTAATTCTTCCCAAAATGACAACAATATCAGAACACTACTCTAAAATGTTGGGAGCCAAAGTAATATCCTACTTTATCTCAAAGACGATTTTAGAAAACTATTCTAAGATTTTGGAACAATGTTCTAGCAAGCCAATGGAATATGTCCTAATTCATCCCAATGAGAACAATTTCAGAAAACTATTCTAAAATTTTGGAACACTGTTCTGGGGAGCCAATGGAGTATGACCTCCTTTATCTCAAAGACGATTTCAGAAAACCATTCTAAAATTTTGGAACAATGTTCCAGGAAACCAATGGAGCATTATGGGAAATGAGTATGTATGATGTCAATCCTGTCAAAAATTCAATAATACAAAATAAAGATTTTCTAAAACAAATCCTCCAAAAATGTTTATAAAATCAAGAAAATTGCACAAAATTTAATATCCTTACAAAAAAGCACAGTTTTGTTCTTTATGATTGTATTTTACATTGGTTTTAATTTGAACAGGCGCTGCATATTTCAAAACTTTCAAAGAAAATATAGGCAGTGTCTACAACACACTAGCACACCATATAACAGATATTTGTTTGTTTCACCGTATCATCAAATTTCTTCCACCAAACAAACACAAAATAAAATATGTTCGCAAGTGACGTAGCCACGAGTGAAAATGTAAAATCTTGTCTTCAAGAGGCTAACATGCAAATTAAACCAATTTCCATTTTACTTCGTCTTTCTGATGATTTTAACCAAATTTAACACATTTTGTAGTTCTGTACCAGTGTAAAATATAACTGACACTTTTCACTAAGAAATAACCAGATATATTTCATTCTAACACTTCCATAAATCATTGAAACATGTAATAACATTCTCCTTTTTTACATGTGCCTAAGATCTGTACAAAAACTGTTGAGATTTCTAATATCTATAATGTGGACTGACACTATGGTGTACTGGCCTGGACATCATTCTCACTCTATCTACTGTGAAATAATTTTATTTTGTGGACATGAAATTTTAAGTTTTTGACCAAAATGGCTACTGCAAGTCCTATTTTTTTCGCGAGGTCTCTGTTTTTGAGAAATTATGCAAATGAACCTTCTCGCCAATTCATCTGTCTAGCTAAATTTTCAGTCTTAATATTATTAAGTATTACATAATATATAAATACCAGTTATTCCCAATTTCTATGTGGCAACCTCATGAATTCAAAAACTAGTGAAAACAAGAGGACCATGATGGTCCTGAATCGCTCACCTATCTCCACATGACCCAGTGTTCAACTGAGTATGACATCGTTATTTCTATTATTTGACATAGTGACCTAGTTTTTGAGCACATGTGACCTAGATATCATCAAGATAAAAAATTCTGACCAATTTTCATGAAGATCCATTGAAAAATATGGCCTCTAGAGAGGTCACAAGGTTTTTCTATTATTTGACCTAATGACCTAGTTTTTGAAGGCACGTGACCCACTTTCGAACTTGACCTAGATATCATCAAGGTGAACATTCTCACCAATTTTCATGAAGATCTCGTGAAAAATATGGCCTCTAGAGAGGTCACAAGGTTTTTCTATTTTTCAACCTACTGACCTAGTTTTTGACCGCACATGACCCAGTTATGAACCTGACCTAGATATCATCAAGCTGAACATTCTCACCAATTTTCATGAAGATCCATTGAGAAATATGGCCTCTAGAGAGGTCACAAGGTTTTTTCTATTTTTAGACCTACTGACCTAGTTTTTGACCCCACGTGACCAGTTTCGAATCTGACTTAGATATCATCAAGATGAACATTCTGACCAATATTCATGAAGATCTCATGAAAAATATGGCCTCTAGAGAGGTCACAAGGTTTTTCTATTTTTAGATCTACTGACCTAGTTTTTAACCCCACGTGACCCAGTTTCGAACTTGACCTAGATATCTTCAAGGTAAACATTCTGACCAATTTTCATGAAGATCCATTGAAAAATATCGCCTCTAGAGAGGTCACAAGGTTTCCTATTTTTAGACCTACTGACCTAGTTTTTGACCGCACATGACCCAGTTTTCGAACTTGACCTAGATATCATCAAGGTAAACATTCTGACCAATTTTCATGAAGATCCATTGAGAAATATGGCCACTAGAGAGGTCACAAGGTTTTTCTATTTTTAGATCTACTGACCTAGTTTTTGACCCCACATGACCCAGTTTCGAACTTGACCTAGATATCATCAAGGTGAACATTCTGACCAATATTCATGAGATCTCATGAAAAATATGGCCTCTAGAGAGGTCACAAGGTTTTTCTATTTTTAGATCTACTGACCTAGTTTTTAACCCACGTGACCCAGTTTCGCACTTGACCTAGATATCATCAAGATGAACGTTCTGACCAATTTTCATGAAGATGCATTGAGAAATATGGCCTCTAGAGAGGTCACAAGGTTTTTCTATTTTTAGACCTTAATGACCTAGTTTTTGACCCTACGTGACCCAGTTTCGAACTTGACCTAGATATCATCAAGATAAACATTCTGACCAATATTCATGAAGATCTCATGAAAAATATGGCCTCTAGAGAGGTCACAAGGTTTTTCTATTTTTAGACCTACTGACCTAGTTTTTGATGGCACGTGACCCAGTTTCGAACTTGACCTAGATATCATCAAGGTGAACATTCTGACCAATTTTCATGAAGATCTTGTGAAATATATGGCCTCTAGAGAGGTCACAAGGTTTTTCTATTTTTAGACCTACTGACCTAGTTTTTGATGGCACGTGACCCAGTTTCGAACTTGACCTAGATATCATCAAGATGAACATTCTGACCAACTTTCATAAAGATCCCATGAAAAATGTGACCTCTAGAGTGGTCACAAGCAAAAGTTTACGGACGCACGGACGGACGACGGACACCGCACGATCACAAAAGCTCACCTTGTCACTTTGTGACAGGTGAGCTAAAAATGGAAATAAGAAAACTACCCCCAAAATATAAGACTTAACAGTATTACCAAAAGGTATGAATTCGTTGATTTCAACTTTTAAAGATAATATGAGCCGTGCCATGAGAAAACCAACATAGTGACTTTGCGACCAGCACGGATCCAGACCAGCCTGCACATCCGCACAGTCTGGTCAGGATCCATGCTGTTTGCTAACAGTTTCTCTAATGGCAATAGGCTTTGAAAGCAAACGTCGCAAAGCCACTATGTTGGTTTTCTCATGGCGTGGATCATATTATAAAGCAGTGGAAATTTTACTTTTTTGCAGGTGTTTATTTTGACGGATGAATGAAACAACCAAATTTATGAAAATTAATCCACATAGACATTAACAACTTCACAGTATATATATAATGCACCCATCAATTGAGACCCATCAAAACAAAATGTGCAAACAAATTATCACTAAAAGGTGAAAGCAGAACCATGTCTATTTTTTAAAAGTTATCATTTTGTACAAGCTATGAAATCGGTATTTTTCTACCACAACTGTAAAAAAAATATAAAAAATTTCAATAGAAGTTTAACAAGAGCACCGCCTTGCGGGTGCTGACGCTCATCTGATTTTTTTTGTATAATAGAAATATTGTCCTACCCATGATTTTCTAAGTCTAAAAAGGGCCATCATTCTTGCAAAAAGCAGGATAGAGTTATGTTTCTTGATGTACAGTGTCCACTTATGATGGTGAAAAACTGTTGCAAGTTTTAAAGCAATAGCTTTGATAGTTTATGAGAAAGTTGACTTAAACATAATATTCAACCAAGAAAATGATTTTTCTAAGTCCAAAAGGGGCAATAATTATTGCAAAAAGCAGGATGGAGTTATGTTGCTTGCTGTACAGGGTCAGCTTATGATGGTGAACAAGTGTTGCAAGTTTCAAAGCATAGCTTGATAGTTTAAGAGAAAAAGTTTACCTAAACATAAAACTTAACCAAGAAATCTGATATTTTCTAAGTCCAAAAGGGGCCATAAATCTTGCAAAAAGCAAGATGGAGTTATGTTTCTTGCTGTACAGGGTCAGCCTATGATGGTGAACAAGTGTTGCAAGTTTTAAAGCAATAGCTTTGATAGTTTAGGATAAAAGCTGACCTAAACATAAAACTTAACCAAGAAAACTGATTTTCTAAGTCCAAAAGGGGCAATAATTCTTGCAAAAAGCAAGATGGAGTTATGTTTCTTGTTGTACAGGGTCAGCTTATGATGGTGAACAAGTATTCCAAGTTTCAAAGCAATAGCTTTGATAGTTTAGGAGAAAAGTTGACCTAAACATAAAACTTAACCAAGAAATCTGATATTTTCTAAGTACAAAAGGGGCCATAAATCTTGCAAAAAGCAAGATGGAGTTATGTTTCTTGCTATACAGGGTCAGCTTATGATGGTGAACAAGTATTCCAAGTTTCAAAGCAATAGCTTTGATAGTTTAGGAGAAAAGCTGACCTAAACATAAAACTTAACCAGGCAACGCCGACGCAGACGCCGACGCCGACGCCGACAACCGCTCAAGTGATGACAATAACTCATCATTTTTTTTCAAAAAATCAGATGAGCTAAAAATAAATCTGACACAGTTTATCTTTTTCAAATTAATTATACTACAGTATTAATAATTACAAACTCTATAAAGAGCTACTTTTATCAACAGTTCATGCAGTGATAATGAGCCCTATTTGATCTGATCCGTTCTTTAAACTAAACCACCATTAATCTTTGTTTTAATACTAATTAAACTAACTTTACTTTTTACAACAGTGAATATCCTGCATTTCATACTGAATATGCTAAAATGAGCCGCGCCGACATAGTGCGTTTAGGACTAGCATGGATCAAGGGCTCAAATGTGCAACTGAACTTTAAATTCAGTGAAAAATAGATCGGACTGCCATTACCTGCTGCTGCTGTCATGTGACCAATTTTCCCCCCTTTTAACAGGTGTGTGTGTGTGTCTGGGGGTGGGGACACCATCTTTTAGGAGATGCCATCTTTCAAGGGACGCCATCTTTTAACCATATTTCAGTCATTTACAGAAGTCATTTAATCAAAAAAGTTCCTGGATTCTATACAAGCATTAACCTCTTCTTGGAAAATAACTGACAGCTTCACCAAGCATAGGTGGAGAGACAAACAACCGTAGATACATTTTCTTCAGTCACCATGGAAACCATGCCCACCTACAATTTCCCAATTGTAAGTCTAAGGTCCTACCTATTTAGCTAAACAAGTAGTCTTGATTATGGTTAAATATGCAAATTACCTAGATGTCCTGTTTTAAATTAACAATGTGGTAGTTTGTGTAAACAAATAAAATGTGTGTCCAATTAATTTTGTTGTAATGTGCATAATTATAAACTTGGAAGCCCTGGGTGAAATTAAGCTAACTTGTACTTATTTAACAATCTATTTCAAATAAACCCTGCAATAATGTGTTAATTCAAATCATGTTCAAAATTAATCACATTGCAATGTCATTCTTCAATTTAACACACTGTAATGTGTGCATTTATTTCATCTCCTGTTTCACATAAAACATGCAGTTAACTGTGCACATATCTTGCGCTTTTAACTAATCTTGATCAAATATATACATTGACTTAACATCCTGTTTCAAATAATTCAAATAAACTTTCCTACAATCTGTTTCTCACTAATAAAGATATGAGCTGTGCCATTAGAAAACCAACACCAGACCAGCCTGCACATCCGCACAGTCTTGTCAGGATCCATGCTGGTCGCAAATGCACTTTGTTGGTTTTCTCATGGCATGGCTCATTATGATGAAATGGGATAAACATTCACAATAGTTTTATTATTGTATTTGTTTGATCTTACATCACTCTAACACACATTTGATTATATTGCAACGCTCTAGCTTGTATTTTAGTGAAGAAGAACCACACTTCCCTTCAGCTGTTGTGTATCAGATATAGGCAAGCTCCTTGGTAGAACCGCCAAACCCCAAATGCCAACCTCACACCATCAACCACCAAACCAGCTGGATAGTTTCCTCACTTGAAAGAATTATGCATCTATAGGACAGTTTCAAACCCACAGCCGGCAAGCAGCTCCCAGTAAAGAACCTTAACCCCCTCGGCCATGGCGACCCAAGACTTAATTTTGTACTAGATCGAATAATACCAACAAGTTCAGACATCAAAACTATAAGTATGTTAATTCTATGAACTTCTTTGAAAAAAAAAACAACATGGCACTTAAGGACAAAAGGCACAGTTTGCGAAATGAAGTAAAAAAAATTTTGCTTACAGATAATGTATATGAATTTATTGACATGTTTTAAGTCTACTGTAAGTTTCAGCAGATCTTCACTTACAAACAACAGTGAAGTCTTTTCTCTGAATCAGAAAAGTACAGAAAAGTTCTCCAAAGTTACATGGAAACTACTCATAAAAACTAAAATTTTTAATGCAATAATGTTTCCTTCACTTGAATCAATTAAGTGTGAATATACCGGTGGTTGTTTCATCTTATAATAGTAGAAATAACAATCATGGTACAAAAAATAACAATCACTGTGACATAATAATATGCCGCACTATGAGAAAACCAACATGGTGCGTTTGCGACCAGCATGGATCAAGACCAGCCTGCGCATCCGCGATCTCTAATTTCAGAAAATTTTTAAAACGAACAGCATGGATCCTGACCAGACTGCGCGGATGCGCAGGCTGGTCTTGACCCATGTTGGTTGCAAAGCCACTATGCTGGTTTTCTCATGGCGTGACTCATATGATAACTAAGCCAGCAAAAATTAATTTCTGGAGCACTAACTTCATGCTACAAGAGAAAAATTCATCATGAAAAATTTTCAATTTTTTTATTCTGTTTTAAGTACACTTTGCACAAGTAAAAGAAGATTTGATATTATGGCAACTAAATGTTTTCTCAAGATCTGTTTTCACTGCCTACTTTTAGGCTCAAGTAAAATATATTAATTGTTTCCGAACATCTGCAACAGTTTTTGAAGTTAATTAAAGCCTCCTTTCTTTATTAAGAAATCTGAATAAAAAAAATCTTGCACTTCTTAATTTATCTAGAAATCAATTTATACTGGCCCTAAATGCTACAAGTATTTATTTTCCTCTCTGCCAGGAACAGCTCTGTCTCTGCCTCTCTACCATATATATCACATTGTCATTGATCATTGTCTGTATATCCTTTCATCATTCATGACAGCCTCTTTAATGTAGCTTATCAAACACAACAAAATCTGACGTCCCCATCTACTGTAACTATAGCAACGCAAGTTGCTATGTAGAACATGTCGCTATGTTGAACACAGTTTTGAGTATACATAACTATAAACTCTTTAACACATCTTGAAAGACATATATTCCTCAACTTCATCGAGCTAAAATCTTACACTTTTCTCTAATAGCAGCCAATAAAACCTTGTCACCATGGCTACCATACTCTGTAAGTCATGGAAGTCCTGTGATCAATTAAATTAGATTCTATATTAACATTGTCATCTATTAACAAATGAATACATTAACAAATCTTCAGCCGTAGGTCGTTCCTGAGGAATGCGTTTAAACGTCAATCTCAAAAAGTCATCAACGTAAGGAGATAAACCATTCGGAAGCGTAAATCGCGGAAATTCCGTAGTCGCTATTTTATAGATGGCAGCCATAGTTTCTAAATCAGCCCAAGGAGGTTTCTTCGTTAACATCTCGACAATAGTACATCCAACACTCCTGAAATGTAGGTAGCTTTGTAACAATGACTTATCAAACATTAATTTAAAAACCATTTTCTTTCAAATGTCACAAATTTTACTTGATTTGTGTTTAATGACAGACCAACACAGTACTGGCTATATGACACCATTTCAGCCGAGCCATGAGAGAACCAACATAGTGCATTTGCGACCAGCATAGATCCAGACAAGCCTGCGCAGTCTGGTCAGGGTCCATGCTGTTCCCTTTCAAAGCCTACTGGAATTAGAGAAACTGTTAGCGAACAGCATGGATCCTAACCAGCCTGCGCATCCATATTGGTCGCAAACGCACTATGTTGGTTTTCTCATGGTGCAACTCATTTACATTTTATATTTAATTTGCACTGAAAGTTCTAGCGAACCGTCAATACACGTTCTGTGTGCTTACATATGAACTATTGTAGAATGGATAGAAGAAAATGTACCGATGAACAAGGATAACTCTAAATGATATTACTGGCTAGGAAAACTCAAAAACTGGTCCTAATAATAATGAAATATCTCAAATTCCCCCAAAAACCCCTGTCTTTCAATGGCAAGTATTAGAATCATGTCAGCATGAGAAGAATTTTAAGGGAAGTCGAAGTTGAAGTCAAACTGTACTTGAGCCACGCAAGGCGAAAACCAGCAAAGTTGCTTTCCGACCAGCATGGATCCAGACAAGCCTGCGCATCCGTGTAGTTAGGTAGTTAGGTCATGATTCATGCTGTTTTCTGACGGTTTCTCTAATTGCAATAGGCTCTGAAAGCGAACTGCATGGATCCTGACCAGACTGTGCGGATGCGCAGGCTGGTCTGGATCCATGCTGATTGCAAAGCCACTATGTTGGTTTACTCATGGCCCAGCTCACTCTGTATTGTTTTCAGTGCAAACAAATTAGTTCTGATCTCAGAGTCGGCCCTTAAGCTTCTTTGTAATTAGCTCAAACTACAACTTGTAATTAATTATGAAAACAATTTATTGTAGTAAATATGCTGTAAGAAAAACCACTTGTTAACAGCATCAATTAGTTGCCAACATCTAAATTATTTTCTTAAATTAATACAATTTTGTGCACCTGTCCTGCACATTAACAGCCATTAATTTACAAATACCTCATGTCAAATATGCAGAATGATACTCAACTGAAGACTTCAGGGATATTGAAAATAAGATTAATCAAAGCAAAACAGCTGTTGACTTGCCCTTGTTCGCAAACATAACATACTTTTGATCTGTTTTATATTGCAATGTTGAAGTCAACATAAGATGACAGTTTGAATTTATCTGAACCAATTTCAATGAGAAAGAATTCAGTCACCATCTAAGTGGGTACGAAACATGGCCTCAACTAGGCATGGACCATGACTTTATGTAGGTATCAACCATGACCAGATGTATGAATCACAACCTGAACCAGGTATGAACCATGACCAACTTCAGTTTATACATGATTTACTTTAGGGAAGGAAATTCTACAACTTATAATAATCACTCTTGACACCTCATTCCTGATGGAATCCATCGCCACAAGGGTATGAGCTTGGCCAGCTTGGTATGAACCTTGACGTCAACAAGGTACCAAACATGATTAGCTTGGTACAAACCATGACCTAAGAAAATCATGAATCATTACCTCAGTTGGGTTCAACCCATGACCTAAGCTGGGCCTTAACCATTTTTCAACAGTAATGGGACAGTCTTCTGAACTGATATCCTAAACTAGAGGTGCTTTTGAGAAAAGCGCATGTCTCCCACAACTGCCTAATCATCCGAATAGTAAGTCTGTCTTTGTATACAGCTTGTGGCCTATTGGTATTCACATGTTGAAGTAACCGGTCTACAACGCTGTATCGGTAGTGTCGGTAATTATGTTCAAGGGCCATAATTCCGACATGCCAAGGCTGATTTGGATAGTTATTGAACTTTGCTGAGGACATATTAGCAAACACGTTTGTTCAAGTTTGGTGAAGATCGGATGAGAAATGTTCGACAAGTGCAGACAGACACACACAGACAGGAATAAGTCACTACGTCTCCCACAGCACCGTGTGGTGGGAGACATAATTATAAATAGAAACAAACAATGCACTAGCACAGGCTGGGTTTAAAAATAAAGTCTTACCAAACATCGGCTTTTCGCCCGTAAGTTTCTCCATTGATCACCTCGGGAGCCATCCAGTACGGTGTTCCTATGATAGACTTGAGTCCCGACACACTACATATAGTTTGTAATCTTTTACTTGTACCAAAATCTGCCAACTTCACATTGCCGGCACTGTCTCGTAATACGTTAGCACCTGAACAGAGAATAACCGTATTTTTAAAATACATTTACACCTAAAGCAGCGGTATGTTCAGTCTTATAACTAATTAGCAGCTGAATCAGAAAACATTATGTGGTACATGCCATTGTAAGATCAGCTAATGAAAAGATTTTAGCCTCAAATATTGTATAAATTAATTGTCCACAGAACATTAACATTTGTACGGCAAAACAGGTAAATGTTATTATAAGGAGATCTTATGGAAGCCCAGTAAACAACCATGCAAAATAGTAGACTAGTGCAATCAGGTCTGTACATCCTAAGTTAGTGGACATGTAATGATACTGATAGACAAGCGAGATTACATAATCTCATTACATAATCTCATTTGGCAATCGGACATTTTTTCAGACTTTCAAATGTGTCTCAACAAGAGCATGGCTTTCTATGAAGACTAAAGTATGTCGATATTGCATGCGGCGGAGAGCATATAATTTGCCGACAGTCATTAAGTGTCCACATATCACACTGTCGATGACCAATGAATCTAATGGAGAATAAACCCTGGCTAACTTAACCCTTACCATGCTGGACATGGCTGATTCTGCCTTTGCGACCAGTGTAGAACAAGATCAGCTTGCAAATCCATGCAGTCTGATCATGGTCTGCACTGTTCGCTATTTAGTCAGTGAATTTTCAGTAAACATCCCTTCAGATGATAAATGGTACTGCCCAATTTGGAAGATGGACCAGTCCATTGTAGAAATTTAGCATGGTAAGGGTGAGAGCACATACCTTTAATGTCCCTATGGACTATCACATTTCTATGTAGGTAGGCGAGGCCTTCAAGCACCTGTCGAGTATACTTGGCAGCTACTGGTTCTGTTAACGGCCCATATTTATTTATTATGTCAAATATTGATCCCTGGAATTGAAGACATAAAAATTTATTGCTAAAATTTGTAATTATTATTATACCAGATTTATATAGCACCTTTTCATGTTAAATACGTCCAAACAGGGCACAAAATTCATCCTTACTAGTACAGTCACAGAACGATCTGACCAGAGGGACAGAGTGAGATAAAGCCCCTAGAACAGATACAGAGAAATCCATTTTAAGATACAGGCCTGTCCGGCAAACATAGCCTAGCTCTTTGTGAATAGACAGTCTGGTTCTTTAACATGCCTGGTGTATAGCACCAACACACTTGAAGCCATCTTTCCTGGGCAGAACCAGTACAGGCCTCTTAGTTAAGTGTGAGACACATAAGAGCATCTTAGAAATTTCCAGTGCCTGGACCTGGATTCGAACCCCGGACCTCTACAATGACAGTCAAGCGTGTTACAAATTGACCAATGGCACACCCTTAATCTGTTTTAAATTTGGTCACAGACAATTCTCACACAAGAATTCCGCTTATTATGTACTGATTCAGAACTTCATCTTCTGTAAATGTTTCTACAAATGTAAAGTTTCATTGCTCAATACATTTGTACTCATTTAAAAAAAAAGGAAACCACTTTGTTTATGTTGTATTTATAGATCTGCATGATGGAAGAAGATCCTAGATGTCTCTCAGAGCATTAATTCAAGCTTGGGTGGTTACCAGGGTAGAACAATCAACCTTCCATAAGAAAACTGCATAACTTCAACACAAAAGAATTCTACATCTCAAGTTCTGAGAACCCCAGTGGTGAGTAGCAAGTGATCTGAAGTCAGCAACCTTCACTGCTAGACAATAGATGCTACTCAATGAAAACTTTAATGTCAATGTCAACTTCAAGGAAAGTTTTATCCCAAGTATGTGATGTCATATTTTATGTGCATCACTTTACTGTATAATATTGCATTAAGAAGTTCACTTCCGTTAGCCTTTTCACTTGACCTTTCAACATTTTCAATTTTACTCAGTCTAAAGAATAAACTATGCTTAAAAACAAATATGGAGCAAGAGCCTCAACTTCAACGACCATCATTCAGTAATGAAAGCAGTGCTTTGCCGATAACTAGGAAAAGGAACTTTTATATGAGCCGCACCATGAGAAAACAAACAGTGCCTGGATTGCAATAGTCTTTGAAAGTGAACAGCATGGATCCTGACCAGCCTCATCCGCTTGCTGATCGCAAGGCCGGTATGTTGGTTTTCTCATGTCGCAGCTCATATCAACTAGTATGTCTATGACTTACCCCTGGCATATATTCCATAAAGATACAGATCTCACTTCTATCAACTGAGCAACCAAAATATTGAACAATTCTCTCATGTTGAAAGTTCCGTAACAAAATAATCTCATTTTCTAATGCACGTGCCTCCTGAAGAAGAAATATGTCCATCATAATGTCAAGACTGTTCACGAAATTTTTCATGGTTTAACATTAGACCACCTTTAAAATTATTTTTTTTACCTTTAAAAGGAAACAAGAACTGTCTGATGACAGCGCGCTCGACTATTCGAAGAATTGATAGAAGAATGGGGTCAAAATATTTCCACAGATATTCAGACAAAAGAAATAAATAGATTAGACAAACAATGTTCCTGTATTTCTTTGATTTCGATAAGTCTTGCACTAAATGGCAATGTATGAACCAATTTCAAAGTCCAAAAAGGGCCATGATTCAGTCAAAATAGTTATGTACTCTTGCCTACAGATGGAAATCATAATGATAAACAAGTGTTCAAAGTTTAAAAGCCATATGTCAAATAGTTTTGACAAAACGTGGACTTGTATGAAAACAGTACCAATTTCAAAGTCCAAAAAGGGCCATAATTCAGTCAAAATAGGTCACAGAGTTATGTACTCTTTCCCACAGATAGAGACTATTATACTAAACAAGTGATAAAAGTTTCAAAGCCATATGTCAAACACTTTACAAAAAATATGAACTGGTACGGAAAACTTAACCAAGATTTCTAAGTAAAAAAAGGGCCATAATTCAGCCAAAATCCTTGATGGAGTTATGTGCTCTTGCCTATAACTGGACATGGTGATGGTAAACAAGTGTTGAAAGTTTCAAAGCTTTATCTCAAAGACTTTGTCAAAATACGAACTGGTACGAAAAACATTACCAAGATTTCTAAGTCGAAAGGGGCCATAATTCAGCCAAAATCTTTGATGGAGTTATGTACTCTTGCCTATAACAGGCCATGGTGATGGTAAACAAGGGTTGAAAGTTTCAAAGCTTTATCTGAAAAGACTTTGTCAAAATATGAACTGGAACGAAAAACTTAACCATGATTTCTAAGTCAAAAGGGGCCATAATTCAGCCAAAATCCTTGATGGAGTTATGTGCTCTTGCCTATAACTGGGCATGATGGTGGTAAACAAGTGTTGAAAGTTTCAAAGCTTTATTTCAAAAGACTTTGTCAAAATGTGGACTGGTACGAAAAACTTAACCAAGGTGTGACGCCGACGCCGACACCGACGCCGTGGTGAGTAGGATAGCTCTACTTATTCTTCGAATAGTCGAGCTAAAAATACATAGAGGATATTTGTTTGTTTTCTCACTTCTCAGATATATTCCATATTCACTCAAAACATACAAATTTTCTTTTTATTTTATGCTTAATTACGTTGCATTTTGCAACTATTTTTAATCTCAGCTCGGGAAACAGACACGGGTAAACAGACATGACGTCAGACATGCTGTGACATTAGAAAGACGCACACAACATAAAGTTCCATTTTATTTATTTTTTTGCTGCATAACGAACGTTATGAAATTCTCTTTAAGTAAAATAATTTGAATTGAGAGATATACTATAAAGAACAAAGTGCGACTACAATTTTCATCCTGTTTTAAGCAAATAATTTAGAATTCATACACAATGTAATGAGGGGGCGGAGCATTATCTGTGTGAAAATATAGATTTCATATTTTCACAGTGTGAGTGGTGATATATGAAAATATTTAACTGATAGAATACAGTATTTCATTAGTTAGCATAAAATAAACAATGATCAGTTCCTCTGCAGGCAAATTACAGACGACTTTCCTCACTTGAACTCGGATATTTCAAACTCCACCCTTTGTTCGAACTCATTGTCCGGTCCTCACAAAATCTCTATCTCATAACACTGTGTACTTCTGGATGGTTAAAACTACCAGTAACTCAAAATTTTGCTAGTTCTGTCAAGTTTGAGAGAACGAGGTTCGACTGTAGTTTTAATGTATAACAGTACATTGTTTCTAACATGGATTTACTGACTGAATAGGGAACAATGCAGACCATGTTCAGCCTGCAATAGAAGAATCACTTGCTGCCAGCAAGCTACAGGTGAAGCAAGGGGAGTTTCAGTTTCAGTACAGTAGTTTTTGTCTGAAACCAAAAAATTCTAATGCCAACGTAATCAAATGATGTTACAGTATTATTGTTACCTTGGAAACCTCAGCATTTTGACCGTGCAGTTTCACCATTTTTACAGCTAGTTCTCGACCAGTGTCGTGATCAAAACAAATAAATACTTCGCCAAATGCCCCGCTCCCTAACCTATGACCTTGCTTCCAGTTTGAAGGACATGTGGGTGCTGTTGAATAAACATCAAATATAAATACCAGTATGCCAATGAAATGTACATAAAAAAACAAGATTTTTAGATAAAATTTGAAGTATTAAAATTAATGAACCACAGGAAAGTCTGCATTAAGTTTCAAACTTCTTGTTTCTTCCTGCTCTTTTCCAATTTTCAACTGTAATTGATCGCAGTAAAAGTTTATACTTAATCTATCAGTTTTATGGGACATTTTATCTGAATAAACTTGATTTCTGTAAATAGCTAACAACTTCTCCATATGATGTAGAAGGTAACTAAGAGAATATAAACTTGCATCTCTTGTTAACTGCCATAGAGAGCATTTCACTTCTTCATCAGGACAAAGAACGAAACTTGCAGGTTTGAAGCAAGGGACAGGTCTATGTTCTTTTTTTAGCTCAATGTTCAAGATACACCACTGAATCCATTTTGAGCAAAACGGTTCAGGTATCCTACTCACTACAGCCAGAGGCTTAATTGGCTGGTTTTTGAAGCCTAAGAAATCATTTACATGAATTTTATCAGTGTCACACAAATATAGCTGAAACTGTTAATTCTACTTACACTTTGAAAATGCTGGATGAAAAATTGGACTACCATCGTTGCTGTTACGTTTGAAAATTCGACCTTCCGGTGAATCTTCCGGATCCGGTGGGAAACCCGAACTGCTTGAACTCGTGCTTAACGTTCCCTCACTTCCTCGTGTTGACATGAGGGATCGTAGTGATGTTGTGGTCAGTTCTGGACGTCGATGTTGCACAATATTGGAACGAGGAAAAGTACCGTGACCTTCAACATTTGCCGAGTGTGTTCCTGAGTCAAAGCCTCTAGGATAAGTTCCAAATCGACTCCCTCGGCCGTCTGAAATTTAAGAAAATTGAAAATAACACACAGGCTGAACCATCAGTATAAAATTACAACACAGCTTCTGAATTAAAACCTTTCAGCACTACATTTATAGCTATATAAAACACAAACTTGTCACTCTCTGAACTATTTCTGTTACGTCTGTATGTTTGTTTTGGGTTTAGTTCCACTTTTCAACAGCATTTAAGTCATATACTGTTGGCCAGTTAACCTAACTAATGTTCCTGGATTCTGTACCAGCGCTAGCCAGTTGTTCAGAAGTAACTGCCAACTTCTCCACATGAATCAGAATTTGAGGCCAGCTGATTGCAAATATATCTATTCTTTTATGAGCCTCATACAGGGAACATATCTTAATTGTGCGAGTATAGGTCACACCTTTTTTACTGAGATTCTTATCAGGAAGGACCGATGTGACCTATACATAAGTATAGGACAAGACCACATTTTGTCACTTTCACAACTTTGTTAAAATTACAGGTGCCACAACAATGGCCAATAAATGCCGGTAAAATTGCATTTCTATAGTTACAAATTTACATGTTTGAGATTCCTTTTTTTACTGCGACCAATACAGGTATAAACATTTTTCCAGAAATCTGTAGATATATATATATATATATATATATATATATATATTTTTTCCACTGCTTCTTATATACCAATGCGATCTATACTTGTATGATTACGGTATGCTTTACCTGGGGATCAACCTCATGACCCCATGATCCATACACCTGGATGGAAAGGCTCCTGTTACATGTCAAACTAAGTCACAATTCTATAACCCAAGAATAAGATCATGTTGTTTTCCAGCAAAGATACTTTAAAACTTATCCAGGATGTCAGATTTATCAGACTTACTTTACCGACAAGATAAAATGAGCCGTGCCATGGGAAAACCAACACAGTGGGTGTGCGACCAGCATGGATCCAGACCAGCCTGCGCATCCGCGCAGTCTGGTCAGGCTCCATGCTGTTCGCTTTTAAAGGCTATTGGAATTGGAGAAACTGTTAGCGAACAGCATGGATCCTGACCAGACTGTGCGGATGCGCAGGCTGGTCAGGATCCATGCTGGTCGCAAAGCCACTATGTTGGTTTTCTCATGGCACGGCTCAAATTGTATGCACTATAACAATCAATTGTTATATTGGCCTATAGACTTGTATTCTGTTAATATATGTGCATACAGCCTTTCATTGAGAAAGTAGAGCTGCTTTTGAGAAAAGCGCATGTCTCCCACAACTGCCTAATCATCTAAATAGTAAGTCAGTCTTAATATACTGTTTACTCACTACAAATATACCTTTGTAGAGTAAAAAGGCTGATTTTGGGAAATTCAAGTGCGTTAATTCTAAAGTGCCTAGGCTGATTTGGCTAGTTATCTAACTTGGACTCCTATACTACTAGAGTGCATGCACATTCCTGGAGCCAAAAGGGGCCCTATACTACTCCAGGAATTTTCATAATTCAAAGGCCATAATTCTGAAGTGCCTGGGCCGATTTGGCTAGTTATCAAATTTGGCTGAGGACTTATGGTCAAACGCATTTTGTTCAAGTTTGGTGAAGATGGGATGAGAAATGTACGACAAGCTTTGTGACAGACAAGACAGACAGACAGACACACAAACGGGAGTAAATCAATATGTCTCCCACACAACTTAGTGGTGGGAGACATAATAAAAACTAGAATGTGTCTGTAGGACACAGGGTGTGCCCCCCACTGGTACATTAGTCACAAATAAGGGGCAATAGTTCAAATGTTTGCAGTCTTAATGGCCTCAACAAACATTTTATGAAAAGGGTTCATTATTCTAGGCCCTATACTTTTTGAGCTATGAGCATCACAAACAAAAAATCCACTATTCTAGCTATTTCAAGGGCCATAACTCTGTAATAAGAGTAAGATTCTCAAGAAGAATGCCAAGAGTGCAAGGCCACATCATGATAAAGACTCCTGCAAGGTTTCCTGAATTTACATCTAATACTTTTTGAGCTAGGCACATAATTAGGTGAAAAAGTGCATTTTTTTACTATTTCAGGGGCCATAACTTTAAAAATAGGGGTGGAACCAGCCAAAACATTAGAGGTGTGGAAGTTTATATCACGATAAAGACTTATGCAAGTTTTCAACCATTTATATTAAATGCTTTTTGAGCTAGGCGCGTCACAAGGTGAAAATGTGCATTTTTGACTATTTAAGGGGCCATAACTCTAAAAATAGGGGGCATAGCCAGACGAAAAATAGGAGGTACGCAAGTTCATATCTTGATATAGACTCATGCAAGGTTTCATCAATTTATATGAAATACTTTTTTAGCTAGGGGTGTCACAAGGTGAAAATGTGCATTTTTGACTATTTCGGGGGCCATAACTCCAAAAATAGGGGGCAGACCCAAAGAAAAATAGGAGGTGCGCAAGTTCTTATCATGATTAATACACATGCAAGGTTTCATGAATCTATGTCAAATACTTTTTGAGCTAGGCGCGTCACAAGGTGAAAATATGCATTTTTGACTATTTCAGGGGCCATAACTCAAAAAATAGGGGGCAGAGCCAGACGAAAAATAGGAGGTGCGCAAGTTCATATCATGATAAAGACTCATGCAAGGTTTCATGAATTTATTTATTTATTAAATTTATATGAAATACTTTTTGATCTAGGCGTGTCACAAGGTGAAAATGTGTATTTTTGACTATTTCAGGGGCCATAACTCTGAAAAAAGGGGGCGGACCCAAATGAAAAATAGGAGGTGCGCAAGTTCATATCATGATTAATATACATGCAAGGTTTCATGAATCTATATCAAATAGTTTTTGAGCTAGGCGTGTCACAAAGTGATAATGTGCATTTTTGACTATTTCAGAGGCCATAACTCTAAAAATATGGGGCGGAGCCAGACGAAAAATAGGAGGTGCGCAAGTTCATATCATGATAAAGACTCATGCAAGGTTTCATGAATTTATATCAAATACTTTTTGAGCTAGGCGTGTCACGAACTTCGGACGGACGGACGGACGCACGGACAAGACCAAATCTATATGCCCCCACCACTCATGGGGGGGCACAAAAACACTGCCATACCATATTCATCTTTGGCACCATCTGAGAGAATACTTCTTCTTGAATCACGTCTTCCTCTTATCATTGGATACGTGTCTCCACTAGAAAAAACACAGAAAACCATTTAGCAAAGAAACAGGCCTAACAACAATTAATTCAAACTAAATGAATAAACAACAATAAATTTCCACCTTCTTGCAGTACAAATACATTAAATGTACATACAAAGCTATTTAAATACAGTCATTAAATTCATCACTATTAACTACTATTTTTACACCAATGAATCTCTAATAAATCAAACGTTAACTTCTTTGATTCTGTCTAGAACATTTCCATGATCTTGTCAGTCAATGGTTTTATTATTTATAACACACTATGTCATATATTCAATTAACAGTTAACCAAAGAAACATCTTGAATCTTTGAAGTTTTTTAAAGTCATGACAACAGGTGTATGCCCTGTTTTTTTGAAATTCAACAAAAAGCACATAAAATTTTGAAACAAAATAAATCAACAAGAATTAATTCACACTGTTGTTTACTGAAAAGGCAGCACACTTTATGTGACTCTTCTTTTATAAGATTACATCCTGATTCTTGAAGATATGAACAGACTTTTAGAGACTGCAGCACTGCTGCTACTAAATACTGTCCAACAACAACTGACGTATTTTGCATCTTATTCTTGAACGCGTCCAGTAGTATGGGGCGGTAAATGCTGATCAGACACTACTTGTCTGTGAGGCCGGCCACAGTGATTCGTTTCAATGTTAGCAGAGCTAACTGGACACACCCTGCAGTACCGTCTATGGCAAAGTGTCTCTATCAAGTCTATTGAGTCTTTAATAACAACCATCTAAATCAGAGCGGGTTTTAGAATCATACTGAAACAATTTAGGTCATATACGCCAACTTTTCCAGCTTTTGATGGTATAGGAAGATCTCAAGTGTTCCTCCAAGCATAATGTTTTAAGCATTGGCGGGCACCTGGGTAGAACCACTGACCTTCCGTAAGCCAGTAGAAGAATTCTACATTTCAAGTGATGCTTCGAACTCACGTTGGTGAAGGGCAAGTGATTCTGAGTCAGCGGCCAAGTAAGCCCATTTCACAGCTGTTGAATCTTTTTGGAAATCCCTATGACAGTCCAACAAGTACATGTCAACTTAATACATGTAACAGTGATTCCTCAATTCTGGAGGCATGTCCCTTTAAAATACTGTCTGTAATAAATACATGAATTGTGTTATACTTACTGACTACTCACGTAGCTGCTATCTAGGGATGATAGACTGTCCGATATGGACCCAGGAGTCTGAAAATACACAAACAGAAACGTAAAATTTTAAAAAAAATTAACAGTTTACTACTTCCTGTGATAAAATTGTCTTCCATGGCTGAATGTCTAGATGTCTGGATATTTAGCCCCTATTTTATCAACTGCAGTTTCACAAAACTTGTGGACAAAAACCTAAGAATTAAGGCTTGCCAAAATCCCTGTATGCCCAGGCCCTATGGTTCAATTTCAGTTGTATATTAACCCTTATCATGCTGGACATGACTGATTCTGCCTTTGCTATCAGTGTATAGATCATGACCATACTGCACATCCTTCAGTCTGATTACGACCTACACTGTTCGCCATTCAGTCAGTATCTTTTTGGTAAGCACCCCTCTGAACAGTTAATGGTACTGTCCAAATTGAAAGATGGACAAGTTCATTATAGAAATTTAGCAGGGAAAGGGTTCTATATAAATTGTTTGAAATGAGATGATGACTGCTTGAAACTAACAGTGCATATCAAGTAAATGTTGCAGTTCTGAACCATTTTAATATGAATGAATGTATACTAAAAAGATATTTTCACTCATTATAGCACCATTAAATCTTAAATTTATGTCCTTAAGATGACAATAATTGTGCCTTCAAAAGCATTTCGTGTAAGAATTGTGCATAATGTGCAAAATTATGAGAAAACAAAAACCCAATGTGTGTCGATCACACCCAGTTTTCGCATGTGAAGAATGAAAGAACTTATACAAAACTTATCTGAACTCGGCTTGGAGCCATCCCCACCCCACCCCCAATCCAACAAAATCCACTACTCAATTTGACCATGGCAGAATAAATCCCCTCGTCTTATTTTTTTCTAGTTATATCATAACTTTCCCTTTTCCTTTCATTCAATTTAGAATCAATAATCATCATCAAAAAGATTGTATTTGTATTATTTCTGCTCATCTTCATTTAATGTTAATGGTTTTTATTCAACAAAATTGAAGGTGGGCATTTTGTTCGCCTTGGTCAAATTGTGCTGGAGGAAGTAAATGGGGTGTGTGTGTGTGTGCGTGCGTGCGTGCGTGTGTGTGTGTGTGTGGGTGGGTGGGGGGCGGGGGAGGGGGGTCTCAAACATAAACTAAGAAAGAGTTTAGCCTGAAAAATGTCAATAACAGACTTTTGTTAAAAGTTTATCTGAAACAGACTTTAGCCTGAAACCAAGAGAACAATAGTTGTACATCTGTTGTTACTTCCCTGAGATCTGTACATCAATAGTCTAACACCGAAGCCCTATAGTTGTACATCTAGTGTTTTTCTCTTTGACCTGTATGCTAAGAGTCTAATCTAGTTGGCCATTACATAACAATTAACCCTTATCATGCTGGACATGACTGATTCTGCCTTTGTGACCAGTGTAGATCATGATTAGCTGTTACATCAGTGCAGTCTGATCATGGTCTTCTCTGTCCACTATTCAGTCAGTAAATTTTCAGTTAACACCCCTTCAAATAATAAATGGTATTGCCCAAAATGAATGCTGGACTGGTTCAATTTAGATATTTAGCAGGCTAAAGATTAAAGAATGCGACATGATAACTTCTGAGTGCATTTTATTCTATAGCTATAATGGGACCTTAATTGGACTGCAACATTTAGCAGCAAGATGCAGAAGAAATAAATGGATGATAAATTATTAAGTATGTCAACCTTAATAACCTTCTATTATCTAAAACATATACACAATTATGACAGAAGGCACTAATTTGTCAACCAGAAGTAATATATGTCAAATTGTTCATGTTCCCCTTCAATCATAAAACAATCTCTTTCTTTTTATTTATGAGTCTCATACCTTCTTTAAGAAGTCAACAGAATTTCTTTTTTGTAAACTCTCACACTGTACCAAGGAGAATGTTGATCATGCCTGCATCTACACTTTATATTGTATTCTTGATTAAGGGTACCCTTTATATATGGAAAAGAAAGTTGTTGGTGATTGTTACTACCCTTTATATTGTATGGAAGAGAATGTTATATTGTCCTTGATTGTGACTATCCTTCACAATGCATGGAAGAGAATGTTGTCGGTGATTGTTGCTACCTTTTTTTATTATGTATGGAAGAGAATGGATCACTGTTTGTGATTAAGACTACTTTTAGTTGAATATTTTCAAAGCTCTTTATTCCAAGAAATGATTTTTTTTTGATACAATTAATGTATGAAATAGCCTTTCGCTAACTAAACCTGGATGATGACATAATTTAAAATGACAACAGAACACTTTACCTCTAGCCCGCTGGCAGTAAGTGATTCTGCCTTTGCCACCGTAGAAGGCCCAGATCAGCCTGCATGTCCGCGTAGGCTGATCTTGGTCTGCACTGCTTGCTATTCAGTCAGTAAATTTTCAGTGAATACCCCTTGAATAATAAATGGTACTGCCCAAGTTGAATGATAGACCGGTCCATTATAGAAACTTAGAAAGGAAAAGGTTAATGATCATCAGCAATTACTGGTACATATTTGTCAATGCGATAAACCTGCAACCAGTCTAATTGTCATTCTGGTATTTAAAGCAGTCTGTGTTACTTCCTACTAAAATGAAATAGAGGACCATTCTTGTCAATACAAGAGGATTTCTGTTCTTAAATGTAAATACATATTTTTGAGGTTAATTGGTACGCATGCTACCGAAACTAATTGCATATTCCGGAATTTCAAATGTCTACGCAGATATGCATGTTGACCAGGATTAAAGCTATATGAGTATAAGTATACAGTTTTGGTGAAAATTCTGAACATCTTAAATTTTCTTGGTATAAATGAGCCGTGCCATGAGAAAACCAACATAGTGGGTTTGCGACCAGCATGGATCCAGACTAGCCTGCGCATCCGCGCAGTCTGGTCAGGATCCATGCTGTTCACTAACAGTTTCTCTAATTGCAACAGACTTTGAAAGCGAACAGCATGGATCCTGACCAGACTGCCCGGATGCGCAGGCTGGTCTGGATCCATGCCAGTCGCAAACCCACTATGTTGGTTTTCTCATTGTGCGGCTCAAATGCTTATCTGACATTGGAAAATAAAGCAATGTAAATTTTTCTTTCTTTCATTATTTCAAACTTCACTCAATTTCAACTAAATAAGTAAATACCAAATTTTGGGAGGACTGACAAGTTTAAAGTTAAATTAGATCCAAATTTTATACAGTTAATACAATGTTATAGTTTATGTAAATATAAAATTAAAAGTTTATGTGTTTTAATAGTACTATGTATTAGGTTTAAAACAGTACACAGTGTATGCACGAATATTTAAACACGGTATAAATGTGTACAGCCACTATATCACTGGAAGTTTTTTGTTGTTTGTTTTTTTATCAATCAACTATTACTGTATGACATTTAATCATGAGTGTAACTCTGCACACACAACTAATTTATGTTTTTTAGTAAAGTTAAACACATTTGATAAGAAGTTTCTACATTTAAGTAAACACCTACAGATAAAATATTTTAGTGAATGACGGCCATTAGACACCTTAAATGTAACACAAACATGTTGTTTATATTAAATAAGAAAAAAGGTTGATGCTGGATTGGAAGATCACCAGCCTATACCAACACTTACCCTGCTAAATTCTATAATGAACTTGTCCATATTTCAATTTAGACAGCACCATTAACAGTTAAATGGGGTGCTTACCAAAAAGATACTGTCTGAATAGCGAACAATGAAGATCTTGATCAGACTGCACAGATGTGCAGACTGCTCATGACCTACACTGGTCGAAAAGGCAAAATCAATCGTGTGAAGCAAGGGCCAACACTGAGATGAAGTAAGATACAAAAAGATATGAAAAAGCTGCTTTAAGGTCAGAAAGGAAAATGCATGTTTTTTTTTAAAACGAAGGCAGGTATCATATATCAACATTATGACATAGCTATTCAAAATGTTTCAAGTTCTCTAAATATGACAGTTATGTATCTGAGGCATTATGTCATCTTTAATGTGCTTTAAATTCTATTTCAAGCTCACACTTTCATTCAAAATTACCTGTGAAATATTGCACAAAAATATAACAGGTTTATGACACTTACATTTCAAATCTCTTTGTTTCATTTATGAGCCGCACCATGAGAAAACCATGCTGTTTGCTTTCAAAGCCTATTGCAATTAGAGAAACTGTTAACGAACAGCCTGGATTCTGACCAGACTGCGCAGATGTGCAGGCTGGTCTGGATCCATGTTGGTCGCAAATGCATCATGTTGGTTTTCTCATGGCGTGGCTCATTTTAGTTTAACTCAAATTGACATTTTGTCTTAAACAAAAATTAATCTTGTCAAGTAACTACTGCAATCCATGCAGAATACAAACCCATCACTTCTAACACAGTTTTCACTAAGCTTTTATATGTTAACCCTTATCTAAATTTCTAAAATGGACTGGTCCATCATTCAATTTGGACAATACCATTTATTATTCCAAGGGGTGTTCACTGAAAATTTACTGACTGAATAGCGAACAGTGCAGACCATGATCAGCCTGCACGGATGTCTTGGTCTGCACTGGTCGCAAAGGCAGAATCACTTGCCGCCAGCAGGCTAAAGGTTAATAATGAAATAAATTCTACAACTTATATTAATCACTTACAACACCTCATTCCTGATGGTATCTATGAGAGAAACCAGTTTCCGATTCAATGTTTTGTGCCAAGCAATGTATTTACTGGAATCATTTTCTTGAAACTTCCTGTCATTGGGTATGACAAGGCCAGTGAGTTAACCCCTGACGCACACTCCAAGCCGGTGCTCTATCACTGGGCTGATAAAGCAGTTAACTACTAATACCAATGAGTGGTGCCATGAGAAAACCAACTTTATTTGTGACCAGCATGGATCCAGACCAGCCCGACACTGCATCTCCTCTTAAAGTGAGTCTGGTCAGGACCCATACTGTTCAATAATTGTTTCTTTAATTGCAAGGCAAACAGCATGGGTCCTGACCAGACTGAGTGGATGTGAAGGCTGGTCTGGATCCATGCTGATTGCAAATGCACTATGTTGGTTTTCTCATGGTGCCGTATTAATAGCTCACCTTGAAGCTAAAAATACTTCTAAAAACGTCAACTTTTATAGAGAGACATTGTGCATACTAGACAGATCTTTACAGATACCAGTTTGCCACCCCCTCAATATGTTACTTTTGTATCTAGTCAGGCTGTAATCAAAATGATAGGAGACATTTGTTTAACTTGTACTTAAATAAATCATACGTTTATTATTATATATTGTTCATCAAGATGCGGTTAACCACTGTTTGGTTTCATGACTCAGTTTTAGCTTCAAGGGGCTACTTCTTATTTTTTAAATTTGAAATCCATGAAAAAAACATTAACTCACTAGATTATCACCTACCCTACTTTATTTCTAAGACGGACTGGCCCATTATTCCATATGGGCAGTACCACTTATTATTCAAAGGGATTCAAGAGCATTTTAATTTACTGACTGAATAACAAACAGTGCAGACTGTGCAGGCTGATCTTGGTTTGCACTGGTGATGCAAAGGAAAAATCACTTGCTGCCAGCAGGCTGAATGTTATAAACCATAACATTTTATAGCAATGAAGTTAAATATTTTGTTGTTGTTAGTGGTGGTGGTGGTGGTTTATCAGTCACAACAACAAAATTTTAGGTCTCAATGGCAACTTATCAGCTTTTAACAGCGCATGAAGATTCTAGGTCCAAGCATCACTTCCATCATAGGTGTGCAGATGCATATACACATTTATAGGAAATTCTGAGAAAAATGTTCATCTTAAAAATTGACTAAGACACATTCTTTTTTGGGTTTTAGATACTGTTTTAACAGACAGAGAGAGAGAAAAATATAATTTTCTACACAATTTATATTTATGATAAAGAAGGTATAATGGTAACCATACTAATTTCTATTAGTGCCCAAGGGAACATTGCAAAATTCAAAAGAATTGTGCCCATTAGAACCACTTTAAAAGTCTTGACATATCTGTGACTACTATACTGAATGATTTGCTCATTTTGTATATTCTTGTTGCTTGAAAGATTCTGGTTTTGTGTAGTGTCAATTCACCTTGATGTACATTAAAATCAAACTTTGTCAGCTTTTTACGCAACTTTCCAGCTTTTGATGGTGGAGTATGACTCCTATGCATTACTGCAGACAAAAGCGGGCACCTGGGTAACAAGAGCTGTCACAGGAGACAGCGCGCTTGACTATTTCGATGCTGGATAGTGAAACTGGGCACATCTGAGGAAACTAGAGCTGTCACTGGAGTGTTTAATGACTCCAATTGTGGATGACGATATTACACAATAGCCTGAGTCTATGTCAAAAATATCAACTTAAAGTAATAAGAGAGGTAAAAATAAAATGTATCAAAACACTATATAAGTATATCCTAAGCAAAAAGGGGCATAATTCATTAAATATTGGTGCCAGAGTTATGCACCTTATGTCATATGGTGTGGGTGATGATGTTGAACAACTACTTTAAGTTTGAATCAAATCCATTCAGTAATAACAGAGACAGAGTGAAAGTGCATCAAAAGTTTAACCTAAAATTCTAAGTAAAAAGGGGAACTAATTCATGAAAGATTGGTCCCAGAGTTATGCACCTTGTGTCATATGATAAGGGTAATGATGTTGAACAATTGTTTAAGTTTGAATCAAATCCATTCAGTAATAACAGAGACAGAGTGAAAGTGCATCAAAACTTTAACCTAAAATTCTAAGTAAAAAGAGGGAATAATTAATGAAAAATTGGTGCCAGAGTTATGCACCTTGCACCATATGGTGTGGGTGATGATGTTGAACAACTATTTTAAGTTTGAATCAAATCCATTCAGTAATAACAGAGACAGAGTGAAAGTTAATCAAAACTTTAACCTAAAATTCTAAGTAAAAAGGGGAAATAATTCATGAAAGATTGGTCCCAGACTTATGCACCTTGTGTCATATGATAAGGGTAATGATGTTGAACAATTGTTTAAGTTTGAATCAGATCCATTCAGTAATAACAGAGATAGAGTGAAAGTGCATAAAACTTTAACCTGAAATTCTAAGTAAAAAGGGGAATAATTCATGAAAAATTGTCCCAGAGTTATTCATCTTGTGTCATATGATGTGGGTGATGATGCTGAACAACTATTTTAAGTTTGAATCAAATCTATTCAGTAATAACAGAGGTAGAGTGAAAGTGCACCAAAACTTTAACCTGAAATTCTAAGTAAAAAGGGGGAATAATTCATGAAAAAAATGGTGCCAGAGTTATGCACCTTGTGTCATATGATGTGGGTGATGATGTTGAACAACTATTTTAAGTTTGAATCAAATCCATTCAGTAATAACAGAGATAGAGTGAAAGTGCATCAAAACTTTAACCTGAAAATCTAAGTGAAAAGGGGGGATAATTCATGAAATACTGGTGCCAGAGTTATGGCCCTTATGTCAGATGATGTGGATGATGATGAGGAATAAGTATTTCAAGTTTGAATCAAATCCATCAAGTAATTACAGAGATAAGTTGAAAAAAGAGAAAGTGCACCAAAACTTTAACCAAGGTGGGGACGCGGAAAGACGCCGACGCCGGGGCGAGTAGGATACCTCTCCTTATACTTCGTATAGTCGAGCTAAAAACCATCGACCTTCTGTAAGCCAGCTGGATGACTTCCTCACAAGAAAGAATTTTACACCCGAAGGGGGGTTTCAGACCTACAGCTATGAAGGACAAGTGATTCAAAGTCGGTGACACTAAGCCCTTGACAACACATTAAAATTCTAAGCAAGGTAAAATTGTCTGTTGTAAAACTGTCCCGGTGCATTTATAATGATTCATACTGTAAATATACTTAAATAGTAATTATTTAAACAGTAACATACACCACAGAAATAAATAACAAAATTCAGTAATAACAACCAAAATAGAAACATAAAAATTGCTTTTATCAGCTTCCATGGCTCATTTATTTCCAACTTTTATTTAATCTTTTTCAAATCAGACAAAAAAACACAATAATTTAAAACAATATTTTTTTTCAAGAAAGTGCAAAGTCATATAAGACAGAAATAAATGAAAAAAGCAAAAAGTATTACTAAACACTTCCAGTTTCAACTTCCAAACCCTTGACCTATAATCAGACATTTCAAAACCTTTGAAGTACATAATAATCACACAAACAATTAATGAGCTGCACTATGAGAAAACCAACATAGTGTATAATTATGCAACTAGCATGGACCTAGACCAGTACAGGCCTGGATCCATGCAGTTTGCTTTCAAAGTCTATTGGGAATTAGAAAAACTGTCAGCAAACAGCATGAATCCTGACCAGACTGCACAGATGCGCAGGCTGGTCTGGATCCATGCTGGTCACAAATGCACTATGTTGGATTTCACATTGTGTGGCTCATATTAAGAAACTTTATATTTTGAATATCATTAAACTTTAGTCCAATGAAAATGGGGGCATTTTTGTTGTTGTAAAACAATTCTTTTACCAGTATTATATGACAAGACCATGTTTCTTCAAAGGATGTTATGGACAGAACAATATTTTTAAAATGATGTTAAATGGGATGTAACGCTAGAAACTAAAATCCCCGACTGCTAATCTATGTCAGAATCGTGTCTCCTCCACTGTATGCTATACTATATTTAAATCTTACTTGCGCATTAGTTCTTCATCTCACAGATCACACATAATTTAAAGTACCATCAATTACTGTATGTGTCTTATCTTTCATGACTTACAAAATTGCAATGCAATTTCATTTAAATCTATACTGCATGTAATACTGTGAAATCATTAATATTCGTGGGGGACTAATTTTCACTGATTTCGTGGTTAAGTCAATCCACGAAATTTAATCCCAATGAACAAGTAAAATTCCCATTCACTTTATGTTCAAAAGTTGTAATGCACGAATTCTTATCCCCACGAAACTGGCGTTTTGACCAAAACCACAAAATTTCATGCCCACGAAATTAAAAGATTTCACAGTTTGTTAGATTAATTGTGAAGAAAAATTTTGTCTTCATATTCAAGTCAATCTCGACTATAAAGAAAATTGAAATTGCTTTTTAAGCTTGATTGTGATTTTAATTTGTGAACCAAGGTTGAAGCACTGGCATGAAGCTGTATACTCAAAGGCACTATTTTCTCCATGATGACTGACAGAAGAAGATTTATGTATTGTCCTGCTAATCTCAGCTTTTTAACTTTTAGCCTGCTGGCGGCGAATATTTCTGCCTTTGCGACCAGTGCAGACCAAGATCAGCCTGCACATCCGTGCAGGCTGATCATGGTCTACACTGTTCGCTATTCAGTCAGTAAATTTTTAGCAAATGTGTACCCCTTCAAATAACAAGAGCTGTCGGAGGACAGCAACGCTTGACTATTCAACAGCCTTGTCGGTTGAACGAATACGAAAGACGAAAAAGGGGCATAATTTAGTAAAAAAAGCAAAATAGTGTTATGGAACCTGCATAGTGCTTATCAGTTCATGACAGTGGACAAGTGTGTGAAGTTTCAATCCATTCCCATTAAGTGGGTACTGAGATACCAGCTTACAATCATGTAAGAATTTAACCCAAAACACTTAAGCTGAAAAAGGGGCATAATTTTGTAAAATGCAAAGTTGAGTTATTGGCCCTTTGTACTGCATGTCATATCATGACAGTAAACAAGTGTGTGAAGTTTCAATCCTTTCCCATTAGTGGATACTGAGATACCAGCTTACATACAAAAACTTAACCAAAAATTTCTATGTTGAAAAAGGGGCATAATTTTGTAAAAATGCAAAATAAAGTTATGGGACCTGCTTTGTGTATGTCAGATCATGACAGTGAACAAGTGTGTGAAGTTTCAATCCATTCCAATTAGTGAGTACTGAGATACCAGCTTATATACAAAAACTTAACCAAAAATTTCTATGTTGAAAAAGGGGCATAATTTTGTAAAAAAGCATAATAGAGTTATGGAACCTGTGCAATGTAAGTCAGTTTATCACAGTAAATAAGTGTGTGAAGTTTCAATCCATTCCCACAAGCGTTTACTGAGATACCAGCTTACATACAAAACCTTAACCAAAAATTTCTAAGTCAAAAAGGGGCATAATTTTGTAAAAAAAGCAAAATAGAGTTATGGAACCTGTGCAATGTAAGTCAGTTTATCACAGTGAATAAGTGTATGAAGTTTCAATCCATTGCCACAAGTGGCTGCTGAGATACCAGCTTACATACAAAAACTTAACAAAATTGGGACGCCGACGCCGACGCATGGGCGAGTCCAATAGCTCTACTATTCTATGAATACGGTAGTCGAGCTAATAAATGGCATTGCCCAAATTGAGTGATGGACCAGTCCATTATAGAAATTTAGCAGGGTAAAGGTTAAAAAGGACAGCAAGCTTATACTTGTAAGATACTGGGAAACTTGAAATGATTACAGATTGTAAAACAGTTAACTGACTGCACGGTTATAACACATTGTATGGTTAACTGATTATATGGTTAACTTACTGTATGGTTAACTTATTGTATGGTTAACAAATTGTAAGGTTAACTGACCGTATGATTATAGCACATTGTATGGTTAACTGATTGTTAGGTTAACAGATTGTATGGTTAACTGGTTAATTGATTGTATGGCTAACTGATTGTATGGTTAACGCACAGTACGCTTATAGTACATTCAGGTTAATCAATCGTAACATTCACTGATCGTAAGGTTCATGACTGTAAAGTTCACTGATGGTTTAACTGATTGTGTGGTTCACAAATGATAATGTTGACGACTGCATGGTTAAATGGTTGTATGGTTGACTGATTGTACGGTTAACTCATTGTATGGTTAACTCATTGTACAGTTACCTGACACATGGCGGTAAACTGATTGCATGGTTAACTGATTGTATGGTTAACTGACTGTATGGTTAACTAACTGTACAGTTAACTGATTGTATGGTTAAGTGATTGCATGGTTAACTGATAGTATGGTTAACCAATTGTATGGTTAACTTATTGTACAGTTAACTAATTGTATGGTTAACTGATTGCATGGGTAACTGATTGTACAGTTAACTGATTGTAAAGTTAACTGATTGTATGATTAACACACTGTATGGTTAACTGATGGCATGGTTAACTGATTGTATGGTTAACTGATCGCATGGTTAACTGATTGTATGGTTAACTGATTGTAAGGTTAACACAGATTGTAATGTTCACTGGTTGCCATATATATAATTGATCATAAGGTAAACTGGTTGCCATAAGTAATTGATGGTAACATTCACTGACTGCTATATATAACTGATCACAAGGTTCACTGTTTGCCATATATAACTTTTTTTTATTTTGTTGGGTTTAACGTTGCACCGACACAATTCCATGTATAACTGATCATAAGGTTCACTGATTGCCATACATAACAGATCATAAGGTTCACTGATTGCCATATATAACTGATCATAAGGTTCACTGATTGCCATATATAACTGATCATAAGGTTCACTGATTGCCATATATAACTGATCATAAGGTTCACTGATTGCCATATATAACTGATCATAATGTTCACTGATTGCCATATACAACTGATCATAAGGTTCTCTGATTGCCATATATAACTGATCATAAGGTTCTCTGATTGCCATATATAACTGATCATATGGTTCGCTGATGGCCATATATAACTGATCATTGTACTAAAATTTTATTCCCCCCATTACATGTGAAACAACCAGTAAAGAGTTTAACCTAGATTTCACCTTACACCCACGACTGAGGAATTTAAGATGCCAGACTTTAAAGGTAGTTTTATAATTGTTTGTTTACAATAAAGATTGGTGTAGTAACTGAGTAAATAACTGCAAGCATTTACAGACCTGCCATTGTATTGTGCGCAGTGACAAATTTCAGTACAAGATATCCGTTACTAAAGTGACGTGATGAGTGAAATTGTCAGATCATCCCAATTTCTATTCAAAACTATTTATATCTATTACCCCTATCAGCAAAATTGAATTTATAAATATGCGTAATTTAATATAACAGGGCGAAAGGTATTATATCAAAGATTTTTGTTTTCAAATTGCCTTTTTCAGCTACCTATAAACTTGAAAAAAAAAATCCCCTTTTTTAGCCATTTAGATACTTCACTTAAAAGTTTTTTGTGTTCAAAGTTCTACTGAAAATTAAGATTATTTCGTAGTGACTTTCAATTTTTTTTAAAAATAGGGAACAGAAAGACAATGCCATGAAAAGTAGGTCTTGTTTTTTCATAGTGGATAGTACAAAAACTAACTGTATGTGGAAATTGATACTTACATCTTTTTCTGGAATGAATTCTCCTTCGCTGTTTATTGAACTACATGACAGGCTATGATTGTACGACCTCTCGTGCTCAGGTAACGATCCCGGAGGTGGACTAGGTGACTCACGATTCTATAAATAAAATTAAGGAAATACTTAGTACAGGAATGTTCCCGCAATTAAAGCGTTTCAATTTGCGCTAGTTTTTAACTTCAATCTGAAAGAAAATCTCTTGTTGAAAATTTCCTGGACTCAATTTCTCTGAAATATAAAATGCAATTCTATACTTCAAATGACAAAGGATCTCAATAATAAAGATATATAAAAGTAAGGCTGTTCTGAAAACTTTAAATAAGTTAAGACAAGCAGTTTGTAACATAAAATATTCTCAATACAACACTGACCACTGGGTAATTTCAAGATTTGACAGATAACATCTTTGATGTGTTAAGAATTTTCTGTGAGCAATCACAGATTATAATGCTTGATGCTCACAAGCATTTTGAATTCGAACACTGCTCTGTTTACATGTTTTAGTGAAATAAAATTGTAACAAATACTGTGAAATCATTTTTATTCGCGTAGGACTAATTTTTGCATATTTCGCGCTAGGACCAATGCGCGAATTTAAGACCGCGCTATTATTATTTTTTAATTTTATTTTTTCATTTCTAAAATTGAAAATGTACAAATTGAAGCCCGCGCGAAACAGTCCCTTTTCACGTTTGCGCGAAATTTCATACCAGCGAATTTAAATGATTTCTCAGTATCCCTCCGTCTAGAGAATTTGAAACATATACTGTAAAATCATTAATATTCATGAGAGACTTCCCCGTAGTTTTTGTTGATTTTGTGGGGGCAAAAATTCACAACCTAAAATCCCAACATATAAATATAATTTCCATTAATTTTACCTATTTTCTAATCCATAATTATCCCATGAAAAAATCGTGTTTGCCAAAACCACCAAATTTTGTCTCTACACAAGACTTTTACAGTAATGCTCCGAAATTAAACATTTACCATCAGATTAGCAATTTCCAGAGATTTTTAAAAATCTTACAGGCTTCATACTTATTTCCTATGGCTTTTGAGTTTGTTTTTAAAGCCAAATACTGTAATGTTGAGTTGAACAATCTCATATTTCAGAATATACAAAACAACAAAAGTTTTTTGGGGCAAAAACAAAAAAAAAAAAAAAACATAAAAAAGATAGAGAATTCAAAAGATATAAGACAGTTAATTAGCTGCTTATTAGATAAATCATTAACAATACAATGGAATGTTATACAAAGATTCAGAAAATAAATATTTCCCTTACAATTAGACAATTTTCCCTACCAACATTTAGAGAATCTTATACCTTTGTAACAATTTAGCACTAATGTGAATTCTGATTGAAATATAAGTTACAGTCATGCAATTTGGTGCCTAAACAGCCAAACACAGACATACATTTAGGGTACCAATGGCCAAGTACAGATATACATTTATTAGGGTTTCCATGACCAGTCGCAAACATGCAGTTAAGGCATCTGCAGGCATGTGCAGATACAAATTTAGGACCTCCATGGCAAAGTGGTGGTTATTGGCCACTGACTTCAAAACACTTGCACCTCATCTGTGTTAGAGCCCTGGACCAGACTGTCCTAAAGTTTAACATGACTGTGATTAATCTAACAGTTGAAGACTTAAGGACGTATGCTAGAATTTGGTGCGAAATTTTTCCCAATAACAGAATTTCTTCAAACTTTGGATATTGAAGGACAATCATCTAAGAAACAAAAAAATGCAATAAAAATCATAGGTCACCAGTATCGAAAAAGAGTTATCTGCCCTTGAAAACGGCATTTCCCCCAAAAATGACGTTTTCAAGGGCAGATAACTCTTTTTCGAATCCGGTGACCTATGATTTTTATTGCATTTTTTTGTTTCTTAGATGATTGCCCTTCAATATCCAAAGTTTAAAGAAATTCTGTTATTGCGAAAATTTTCGCCCATCTCACAGACAGGGAATTCTAGCGTACGCCTTTAAGTAAAACAATTATGTAAGTTTAGGATGATGAACACTAAAATGTCTTTGCAGTAAAATTAAAACATCAAAATAGTGTTTCACAACCAGACTGATAGTTTGTATCAAAATTTAACTGGCACTTGATTTAAAGTTGATTCAAGATTCAAACAGTAAGACCCTGTTCTGACCATCAAGTGAAGCAGCAACTGTAAAATCAATTAATTTCGTGGGTATGAAATTTCGTGGTTTTGGTCAGAATGGCAAATTCATGGGGATTTCAACTTTTGAACATAAAATGAATGGGAATTTCACGTAATCGTTGGGATTAAATTTCGTGGATTGATTCAACCACGAAAATTAATCCCCAACAATTATTAATGATTTCACAGTATCCTAGTTGTCTTAAGGAAGAATGACAGTTTTACCCAGGTGTATGCCTTTGTCTAAAATAATGCCCAGATGGCCTATGTGGTCTTCCTCCCCATTTTAGCTCGGATGAAGACACATAGCCTGAACTGTCTTGGAGAAATAATTATGCCAATAAACAAACCAGCACAGAAATTAGTCATATCTTAACCCAGTTTTCAAGTAACTGTCCATTTAAACAGCTTAGTCATGTTCTTTTATTATCATCTATATTGTTTTATTGATTGTAGCGACCATTATTACACCTTATATCACACATAATGACCTAAACTACTTCCACAGGCTATAAAACTGATTTGGCGGTCTGGCTCGAAAGTCTAGCTTCTGACTGGTTGACTCTTGATCTCAATCTTGAAACTGACCAATGACAAGACTGGTCTCTTGAAAACATGGACATCTGGTTAGTTCTCATGCAAGTTTGCAATTTTACAGACTGAGGTCAAATTTTGCCATTGATGGGATTTGAACCTGTGACCAGCTGTTCAAAGATTCCAATGCTGGTCCTGTTTCAACGCTTATCCATTCCCTTGATTCTATAATTACTGATGTGCTAGTTAATGCAAATTACTTCCACTGGACTTGTAAGCTTTCGAGGCTATTTGATGACTTCCATTGCATTTATATGGATTGGAGGTTATATAGTTTCTTACTTTTGGTTTATGTGGATTGGATGCTAAATGATGACTTACTTGTATGTGGATTGGATGCTAAATGATGACTTACTTGTATGTGGATTGGATGCTAAATGATGACTTACTTGTATGTGGATTGGATGCTAAATGATGACTTACTTGTGTGTGGATTGGAGGCTATACCTATGGTGACTATAAGGTAACCTTCATAGCATTTATATGGATCAAAGGTTATATGGTAACTTCCATTTTATTTATATGGAATGGAGGTTAAATGGTGACTTACACTGGGTTTAAGTGGATCAGAGGCTATATTGCAAGTTTTAACATTGAACTTACATGGATCAGAGGCTATATGGTAACCTTTAACATTGAATTTATATGGATCAGAAGCTATATTGCAACTTTTAACATTGAACTTATATGGATCAGAGGCAATATGGTAACCTTTAACATTGAATTTATATGGAACAGAGGCTATATTGCAACTTTTAACATAGAATTTATATCTTGTTTATTTCTGTTATTGTTGGGTTTAACACCGTATCAACACAGTCATATGGCGACTTTCCAGCTTTGATGGCAGACAACCCCAGGTGCCCCTCTGTGCATTATTAATCATGGAGGAGCACCTGGGTAGAACCACTGACATTTCGTAAGCCAGCTGGATGGCTTCTTCATATGAAGAATTCAACACCTGAAGTAAGGCTCAAACCCAAAGCTGTTAGGGGCAAGTGACTTGAAGTCAGCGACCTTAACCACTCAGTCATGGAGGCCCCTCTGAATTTATATGGATCAGAGGCTATATGGTAACTATTTAGACCAAATTTACATGGGTCTCAGGCTATATTGCAACTTTTTACACTGAATTAATATGGATCAGAGGCTATAGAGTGACTTGGATTGGGTTTGTATGTATTTGTGGCTACGCAGTAACTTACACTGAATTAAGGATAACATGGTGCAATAGCCATATTTCATATCTTGTAACTGGATGGTAATATTTAAATGAAATTTGGTCACTTTAAAGACATTAAAAATTAAAAATGTTTCACCGAGAGATTTTTCAAATGTTACCATTTTTGGGGGAGATAATCGGTATTGAAGTTAACATTGATGCCTATGGAAAATATATAATTTCTTTGATTATGAGAATCTGAACTTGAGTTTCGAGAAAATTTTACAGTAGAAAGCTGCATTATATGGTTCTGATCCAAATTTCAAAAAGAAATCTAAAATTCCCCGTAGGGAAAAGGAAAATATTATTTTTTCTAGTTGACAGGGAAGATAACTCATGAAAAAACAAAATTATCAGGGGAGGTAATCTACAGGAACTATCTGAGAACTTCTGTCACTATTTAACTTGTCAATATGCAACTTATTTCTATCGTTTGACATTTTCAAAGCTTACATTATGAAGTTGTATGTACGCTTTTGGTGATATTGAGGCCTATTACGGGTAGTTATCCTTAATATGGATCAGAGGCTATAGAGTGACTTGGATTTGATTTGTATGTATTTGTGGCTACGCAGTAACTTACATTGGATTTATATGGATCAGATGCTATATGATGACTATTCGGGAAACCATGGTGTCCTGTATGGTTGGAATTCGTCAGGAATAATCGTAAACTCGTCACTCTTTCATTCTTGTCCACAAGGTGTATAGCCGAGTCCAAATCTGCCTGGCATTTAATTGGAATATAAACCTGAAATACAGAGATGTGATATTATAAGATTCTTTCACTGGTTATAGGTGCAGATGGGAATTTCCGGCCTCGAGGGTAACTGTTAAGGCGGTAACGAGGTTCCTACCGAGTTACCGTCTAAACAGTTACCCGAGAGCCGGATATTCCCATCTGCACCTATAACCAGTGACAGAATCTTTTTCTTGCATACCGATATCAAGATATAATAATAAAAATAAAATCAGTCGAACGGCTTTCTTTTTAGAACTATTTCTTATAGCAGCGTATTTAAACAAAGCGCGGGAAATCAACGTCCGTAAACAGGAAAGACGTCATGACGTTTCAAAGACAAATAATAATGTTTAGTTCCGGTTTTGTTTTATCAGTTCCAGCGTAACGTTATGAATTTTTGATAAAATAACGTGTTTTGAATCGAGAAATATACTATCAGGAACAAAGAGGAACTGTCAAGGTATTGGATTTTTATTCCGTTTTTCGAAATAAAATATAAATAACTACATAAATCTTCTACATATATGTAGTTTGTAATACGTCATTTAAAGCACGAGAGTCATCTTACACCCCGGGGTGTAAGATGGATTTTTCCAGCACCGGTAAAAATACCGGAAATCCCCATCTGGTATGCAAGAATAGTTTATCTATCCTTAGAATGTCCTTTACTGATGAGGAACAATTCAAATTATACTCTCTAAAATCTTTGCACATGTACATAGTATAATCAAAGGATGGAATGGGTTTATTAAAATAAATGGTTTGGGTAAAAATGTCGTGCAATCCAGCGATTGGTTAATTTCAAAACTGTACGGTGTAACATCCAATCAGATGCTGGACATTTGTGACTGGTCTCCAAACTAGACTATATATTAAGCCTTTGACCTTGGACATAGCCACTTTACGCATAGCATGTGATATTGGACTATATGGCCAATAAGAAGTGCAAAAATATACAAAGGTATATGTCCTGACAGATATGATGTTCTGTTCTTGTTTGTGACTTTAGTTACAACCTGACTAGTGTTCATGGATTCTTGAACAGAATAAACTGTCTGTCTCTTCTAGTAACTGACAACTTCACCACATGTATCAGTGGAGGATGACAAATGACCTTTGAAGTATGACCTCCTGCTTACATGTCTTGCGTTTTACCTACTGGGTTAGTTGGGCTGACTTTAGATTCACACTGAAATAGGCTACGACATATACAAATGGTATAGTGTAAAACTGTCATGGCTTCATAACTACGAAATTATAACACATTTTTTTATTTATCAATTTTGTGATGGATCATGAACATAGTCTTTCCTCTTTTACCATTTTATTTTTAGCATAGATATACCACATAATTATGAGACTGGCAAGACTTCTGGCAAACAAAACGTGTAACAATGGAGTCTTAAAGTTATAAACATTCTACTTTCTTAGAAAGTATTAAAACAGAAGTTTGTAATTGTAACTGTTACATAATTATTTTGTTGAATGTAAAATAGCTGATGTGTCTAGTAACCCAGCTTTTAACACAGTCTCCAGCAAGCTGTATGCTAACGAAATACAGTAGACAAATCTATCTATTAGTAAAAATACCACAGACTATTAGCATTATTTGAACTACTTTGCACCAAACGAACCAACGTACAAAGTAGTACGGTGTAATCATACAATCTTTAATTCTGAATTTAGGCCTAAGGTCGGAATTTAAACATAAACATAAATGTCAATATTTATCGTCAATCGAACGAATCAATTTTATTTCTATTATGGTTTCATAATTCTCAAACAGCCGAATGAAGTTGTTTCTTTGTTCGGATTATTTTATCTCTCTTCAAGATCAAAGTTTTATCCGTAGAGTTAAGGTATTTTGTTTAAAAATTCGGTTTACACAAACATGAATGGTATCCATAAAATTAACAGAAATGGTTGTAGTTTTTTTTTCAGCTTTAATGGTTGAGACAGACCCCAAGGTGCTCGAGAAGGTAATGAGGCACCTGGGTGGACCCAACAATCTTTTGCAAACCAGCTGGATGGCTTGCCTACATAAAATTATTCAACCCATACATCCAGGATTATAAAATTAATTTTGGACACCAGTCTAAAATCTTAAGCATCTGATTGGTTGATTCTGAGCACAGTTTTAAAATTAACCAATGGCACGGTTCTATTCTCTGACTGGTTTTCAAAGTCATGATGATATTCTAATTAGCAGCAATTCAAAATCGGCAAGCACTAGAAACTGCGAGACACAAGGTATGTAATCATGCATGCATTTTTTTGTGTGTGTGGTATTTATAAGCAGTATCTATATTATTCCGTCTGTCACTCATCACAGATAATACTTCAACACAACTTGATAGACAAGCGGAACTACTTTTCCAGGTTTCCAAAAACACATTCAGTAAACAGTTAATGAAGCATATCTCCAAACCTTCACCTACTTTCCGAAACTTTCTGCCTTTTATTACATTTTGAATTCATATAAGTTTGTAGGCATGAAATCTCAAGGTTTGGGCAAAAACACCATATCTGTAAGGAAATAAATTCATGGATTTCAAGTTTCGAAGACTAAACTTTATGTTGAAATTTTCAGCTAGCTTCAGTTGGAAAGTCTTTGTAACAGCTGAAGTGGATGGACAGTACAATAAAACTTTTCGGTCAAATTGTTGATTGTTTTTTTTTTATTTACAATATGACAATGTGCCAAACATTCACGCTCAGTGTATTTCAAATATACGTCTGATCGTAAAATATATTTGAGGTGGTGTGGGACAAAATTCAAAAGGATTGCACCGTTAATAGAACCACTTTGAAATACTCTGTCTCAGCTCATATTTACTTTTTTTGTTAATAAGGTACTGGAAAATACTTTGATTTTGTATTTTTTGGGGGGTTTGGAAAATTATTTTTCGTTATCAGATAAAATTCTAACTTGGGTAGATTTTCTGCTGTAAAAGTACCCAGGGAAACATTTATAAGAATCAAATACTATATTACAAATATTTACCTCTCCGTTAGCTTGTGTGAAGAAAATACAGAGAGGGTACGAGTACATCTGTTCCACTTTGTCGCGTATCTGCTCAAACGTGAGCGGCCGTGGCATGTGAATAGTCCTGAAATAAGAACAAAAACATAAACGTGAGCAGCCGTGGCACATGAATAGTCCTGAAATAAGACCAAAAACATCAACTTGCAATGATATGTAAAATCTAACAAACATAATAAATAAAATATAAATGATACCGTCGAGAATAAATTTATGCTCGATTAAGTATACCATAATTACTCACGGAAGTAAAATTGACTTGGTGGCAAATAAACAATGTGATACTCTCTTTTGCAAGTCTATACTGCAAGTTAGTGTTCAGCAGGGTCCCTATATCAAACCCAAATGAGCCGCACCATGAAAAAACCAACATAGTGCGTTTGCGACCAGCATGGATCCAGACCAGCCAGCGCATCTGCGCAGTCTGGGCAGGATCCATGCTGTTCGCTAACGGTTTCTCTAACAGCAATACAGGCTTTGAAAGCGAACAGCACTGATTCTGACCAGACTGCGTGGATGCACAGGCTGGTCTGGATCCATGCTGGTCGCAAAGCCACTATGTTGGTTTTCTCATGGCGTGGCTCAAATAATGACCAAACAAAATTGGAAACTGCATCGTCTTTTTTAGATAAGCTGAAAGACTATTTAGTAGAGATATTAGTTTACTAGGGTCTCACAAGTTTAAGTGAAACTAAAAATATCTTCATTAAACTCAGTACTTATCCATGAAGACTTTTTTTTAAATTATGGAAGAGACCCTAACTCCAGTATTTAATTACCGATGCTCAAACACTCATTTCTGTTTGTGCAAGGGTAATTGTCTGTAAAGGTTTGAATAACCTTGCAGAAGTTCAGTACAAGATTTTTAAGAGGAACAAACAAAATAAATAAATCGGAAACATCTATCATTCATCATACACGGTATTAAACAGCTTCCCACGATCATTTTATATGTCTCAAGGCTGAATTAAACATCTTTTGAGCAGTTTTTGGCCATGTTTCAAAACTACTACAAGGCAAAGGATGATGAATTACATTAAAATGAACTTGTAATTTTTCCTGTTTTCAAGAACTCAAAAAAAAATTAATCCCGTTTTTGATTCATCGCATAAATTACCAGCTTGATCATGTTTATACAGAAATAGACTTCTTCAACTTGAACCTGAAAAATGACATCAGCACAAAACAAGAGCTGTCCGTAAGACAGCCAAGCTCGACTATTCGAAATATTGTCACAGAAGCAGGAAATTATTACCCAAAATGTAAAATATCAAAAGAGTTTTAAGTTCCGAAACGGAAACATAATTTGACCAAAATGCATATTAGAGTTATGGGACTTGATGCTATCAACTAGTTTTATAACCCCGAAGAAACATGTTAAGTTTCAATTCCATATCTGCATTAGTTTTGGAGATAGTAACTTGCATGTAAAACTTTAACCAGAATTTTCTAAGTCCAAAAGGGGGCATAATTTGCTCAAAATACATGTTAAGAGTTATGGAACTTGACCCAGTGAGGTTGGTAACTGACCTAGAAAAAGAATAAATAAGTTTCAAATCTATATGCCTTTTAGTAATAGCTGTTTGTACTTTCACGCAAAACTTTAACCAGAATTTTCTAAGTCCAAAAGGGGCATAATTTGGCTAAAATACATGTCAGAGTTATGGGACTTGATTCTATCAACTAGTTTTATAACCCCGAAGACACATGTGAAGTTTCAATTTAATATCTGCATTAGTTTTGGAGATAGTAACTTGCATGTAAAACTTTAACCAGGATTTTCTAAGTCCAAAAGGGGGCATAATTTGGCTAAAATACATGTCAGAGCTACAGGACTTGACCCAGTGAGGTAGGTAATTGATCTAGAAAAAGAAAAAATAAGTTTCAAATCTATATGCCTTTTAGTAATAGCTGTATGTACTTGCACGCAAAACTTTAACCAAAATTTTCTAAGTCCAAAAGGGGGCATAATTTGGCTAAAATGAAGGTCAGAGTTATGGGACTTGATTCTATCAACTAGTTTTATAACCCCGAAGACACATGTGAAGTTTCAATTTAATATCTGCATTAGTTTTGGAGATAGTAACTTGCATGTAAAACTTTAACCAGGATTTTCTAAGTCCAAAAGGGGGCATAATTTGGCTAAAATACATGTCAGAGTTATAGGACTTGACCAGTGAGGTAGGTAATTGATCTAGAAAAAGAAAAAATAAGTTTCAAATCTATATGCCTTTTAGTAATAGCTGTATGTACTTGCACGCAAAACTTTAACCAAAATTTTCTAAGTCCAAAAGGGGGCATAATTTGGCTAAAATGAAGGTCAGAGTTATGGGACTTGGTGCTATCAACTAGTTTTATAATCCCGAAGACACGTGTGAAGTTTCAATTCAATATCTGCATTAGTTTTGGAGATAGTAACTTGCATGTAAAACTTTAACCAGAATTTTCTAAGTCCAAAAGGGGGCATAATTTGCTCAAAATACATGTTAGAGTTATGGAACTTGACCCAGTGAGGTTGGTAATTGACCTAGAAAAAGAATAAATAAGTTTCAAAGCTATATGCCTTTAAATGATAGCTGTATGTACTTGCATGCAAAAACTTAACCAAGGTGTGACGCCGACGCCGACGCCGACGCCAGGGTGAGTAGAATAGCTAGACTATTCTTCGAATAGTCGAGCTAAAAATATGCTTCAGTACACATCAAAATAATCATCTTGCTATACTGTCTTTTAATTCCTTGTTTTATATTATCAGTTATTTGTTGCTGCAGAACAGAAGAGTATGATAGAGCAAGTACAGTGTTAACTATTGCAGTACAGTAGGGCAAGTACAGTGTTTACTGTTGTAGTACAGCAGGGCTAGTACAGTGTTTACTGTTGTAGTACAATAGGGAGTGTTTACTGTTGTAGTATTTACTATTGCAGTACAGTAGGGCTAGTACAGTGTTTACTGTTGTAGTACAGTAGGGCTAGTACAGTGTTTACTGTTGTAGTACAGTAGGGAGTGTTTACTGTTGCAGTACAGTAGGGCTAGTACAGTGTTTACTGTTGTAGTGCAGTAGGGAGTGTTTACTGTTGTAGTATAGTAGGGAGTGTTTACTATTGCAGTACAGGAGGGCTAGAACAGTGTTTACTGTTGTGGTACAGTAGGGAGTGTTTACTGTTGCAGTACAGTAGGGCTAGTACAGTGTTTACTGTTGTAGTGCAGTAGGGAGTGTTTACTGTTGTAGTATAGTAGGGAGTGTTTACTATTGCAGTACAGGAGGGCTAGAACAGTGTTTACTGTTGTAGTACTGTAGGGAGTGTTTACTATTGCAGTACAGTAGGGCTAGTACAGTGTTTACTGTTGTAGTACAGTAGGAAGTGTTTACTGTTGTAGTACAGTAGGGCTAGTACAGTGTTTACTGCTGTAGTGCAGTAGCGAGTGTTTAATGTTGTAGTACAGTAGGGAGTGTTTACTGTTGTAGAACAGTAGGGAGTGTTTACTATTGCAGTACAGTAGGGCTAGTACAGTGTTTACTGTTGTAGTACAGTAAGGTAAGTTCAGTGCTTTCTGCTGCAGTACAGTAGGGCTACTAGGCTGGTACAGTGTTTATTGTTACAGTACAGCAGGGCAAGTACAGTGTTTTTGCTGCAGTACAGTAGGACAGGTACAGTGTTTTTTGTTGTAGTAAGGCAAGTACAGTGTTTACAATTTTAGTACAGTAGGGCAAGTACAGTGTTTAGATTTGTAGTACAGTAGGGCAAGTACAGTGTTTTTGTTGCAGTACGGTAGGGCAGGTACAGTGTTTTTTGTTGCAGTAGGAAGTACAGTGTTTACAATTATAGTAAAGTAGGGCAAGTACACTGTTTATTGTTGCAGTACAGTAAGGCAAGTACAGTGTTTACAATTGTAGTACAGTAGGGCAAGTACAGTGTTTATTGTTGCAGTACAGTAGGGCAAGTACAGTGTTTTTAGTTGTAGTACAGTAGGGCAAGTACAATGTTTTTGTTTCAGTATGGTAGAGCAAGTGTCCAGTACAGTAGGGCAAGTACAGTGTTTTTGTTGTAGTACAGTAGGGCAAGTACAGTGTTTTTGTTGCAATACAATAGGGCAAATTCAGTGTTTTTGTTTCAGTACAGCAGGGCTAGTACAGTGTTTTTGCTGCAGCACAGTAGGGCAAAAATAGTGTTTATTCTTGCAGTTCTGCAGTGCAATAAGCTTAACAACAGGGTAATTATGGTATTTGTTGATATGCAAAATATATTATATCACATGATGTTGTTAAAGAGTGCACGGACTGGCTTCCGTCCAACCGGATTCACGCTACCTTGATAGACAGGACCTACAGTATGGTAGAGATATTACATCATAATCAGAACCGACATTGGCAATTTATATATTTTCTGTTTTATGTTTATCTCCGTCTTTCTGCTTTACTTTTGATGCTATCAATTGTCTACTGCTACCATGCTACTGGCATGATACTGTATGTGATGAATCACGTTAAATTATCATGTTTGTCTATCATTGATGAATTTTCAATATGCCAAAGGAAATTATCAATTTTAATGACATTTGTGATCATTTAAATTTTTTGTTTGTATTGTTGGCAATAAAGTTTTTCTGTTATGTAGTTAATGCGTTTTTTGTTGACTTTTTTTCACCAAGCTGCAATCCCGGATCTCTTTCCAATGGTAGTATATTATTTCTGTGATGTAACTATACAACTTCCCCTCATAATACTAAGACAGAAGATGTTACACTAAAATGTAAATAATTTCTAGTTAACTTGTGTTTACAAACATTTTGCCTAAGCCAGGATCAAACTCAACTACCCTTATATATAAATTAATAAAGTCTGACACCCTCCCTCTTGCTATAGCATGGCAAGACAAAGATAGACTGAGAGCGCAGATTGCCCGATTCGAGATTACCATGTCTCCGCAGCAAATAAATTTGTCAATTTAAATATCTTATCCTTAAAGCATTTTTAAATAACCTACTTATCAAAAGCGTTAAATCATACATCATACAAGCTGTAACTAAACAAACTATTTATTACTTTCCTCAAGCTATGAGAACCAAAATCTTATCAGGCACATGCACTGCACATGCATCAAATTTATTTTATACACAGTTTTTTTTATTGAATCTAATTACATATAATACTGCATAGCTCAAGTTTGTTTTGATTTTCTGACCCTGGGGCATTGCACATTTGTTCTGATATTTTCAGTTCAATGATTTTTGCACACTAAGTACTGATTATTGACTCTTTAGTGCTGCATACTATGTACTGATTATCTGAGACAATGCACACTATAAACTGATTGCCTGCCCCTGTGGCAATGCACACTATGTACTGATTACCTGCCCCTGTGGCAATGCACACTATGTACTGATTACCGGCCCCTGTGGCAATGCACACTATGTACTGATTACCTGCCCCTGTGGCATTGCACACTATGTACTGATTGCCTGCCCCTGTGGCAATGCACACTATGTACTGATTACCTGCCCCTGTGGCAATGCACACTATGTACTGATTACCTGCCCCTGTGGCATTGCACACTATGTACTGATTACCTGCCCCTGTGGCATTGCACGTTATGTACTGATTACCTGCCCCTGTGGCATATTTGCACACTATGTACTGATTGCTTGCTCATGTGACAGTACATGCTAAATTTTTACTATGTTTACATTGTTGATGTTGCCCCTGTGGCAATATTCTGCTAGTAATCTCCTCCTGTGGCAATAATGTGCTAGAGTTATCTGCCCCTTGTGGCAATATTGTGCTAGCTATCTCCACTTGTGGCAATACTGTGCTAGAGGTATGTGCCCCTTGTGGCAATATCATGCTAGTTATCTCCCCTTATGGCAATATTGTGCTAGTTATCTCCACTTGTGGCAATATTGTGTTAGTTATCTGCCCCTTGTGGCAATATTGTGCTAGTTATCTCCACTTGTGGCAATATTGTGCTAGAGGTATATGCACCTTGTGGCAATATCATGCTAGTTATCTCCCCTTGTGGTAATATTGTGCTAGAGTTATCTGCCCATTGTGGTAATATCATGCTAGTTATCTCCCCTTGTGGCAATATTGTGCTAGGGGTATCTGCCCCTTGTGGCAATATCATGCTAGTTATCTCCCCTTCTGGCAATATTGTGCTAGGAGTATCTGCCCCTTGTGGCAATATTGTGCTAGTTATCTCCCCTTGTGGCAATATTGTGCTAGGAGTATCTGCCCCTTGTGGCAATATCATGCTAGTTATCTCCCCTTGTGGCAATATTGTGCTACAGTTATCTGCCCCCTTTACACAGCAGATTTTTGCACCAACTAACTTCTGTCAATCTTCACTGATTCACAAGTAAAGATTTGAGGAATGTAACAACTGGTAAAAACATCATTGACCTAAATGCTACCTGCACTGCAGAATGTTTCAACCTTGCAATCTTTATATTTACTGACATTTCACAAAAACTCCACACTGTCTAAGTGGGGATTACATTTTTTCTAAAAGTCACCGAGAACAGATTAATAATCCAGTGACATCTTTACTTAGTTACCTCAGAATGTTAGAAATATGTTATTCATTCTTGATGTAAGAAAGCATTTACAAAGACAGATCATCTATTTGTATTTTTCTCATTTAGTCTGATGGATGGAAATGGTGCAGACATTAAACCAAACAACAAATATCCTTTAAACAGGGAAAGTGGGGGGAGGGGGGGGGGATTACAGTACAACCTTGTGATTAAAGCACCTGAGCAGCCAAAGTCTCTCTACAAATGCATGTATTTTCTTTCCAGTATGATAAAACTATTAAAGAAAATTAACCATTCAAAGTAAACAGCAATTGTACAGCAAACACAGATTTTAGTGTCCCTCTCGACAAGTTCTTCTGTACTTGGTTTTACTGTCATTAAATACAGTGTAATCTCTCAATAACAATTTCTGAGCCATACAAACGCCTTACAATTCAAGGGCAAATAACTCCCTTCAAAACAGAAGCAAAGAACTCCTTTCAAAACAGGGGCAAATAGCTCCCTTCAAAACAGGAGCAAATAGCTCCCTAATCAAAACAGGAGCAAATAACTCCTTTCAAAACAGAAGCAAACAACTCCTTTCAAAACAGGGGCAAATAGCTCCCTTCAAAACAGGAGCAAATAGCTCCCTAATCAAAACAGGTGCAATAACTCCTTTCACAACAGAAGCAAATAACTCCTTTCAAAACAGGGGCAAATAGCTCCCTACAAAACAGGAGCAAATAGTTTCCTTCAAAACAGGGGCAAATAACTCCTTTCAAAACAGGGAAAATAACACCTTTCAAAACATGGGCAAATAACTCCTTTCAAAACAGGGGCAAATAGCTCCCTTCAAAACAGGGGGAAATAACTACTTTCAAAACAGGGGCAAATAGCTCCTTTCAAAACAGGGACAAAAAGTTCCCTTCAAAACAGGGGCAAATAACTCTCTTTAAAACAGGGGCAAATAAGTCCTTTCAAAACAGGTGCAAATAGCTCCTTTCAAAACAGAAGCAAATAGCTCCCTTCAAAACAGGAGCAAATAGCGCCCTTCAAAACAGGGGCAAATAACTCCCTTCAAAACACAAGCAATGAACTCCTTTCAAAACAGGGGCAAATAACTCCTTTCAAAACAGGGGCAAATGACTCCTTTCAAAACGGGCAAATAGCTCCTTTCAAAACAGGGGCAAATAGCTCCCTTCAAAACGGGGGCAAATAACTATTTTCAAAACGGGCGCAAATAACTCCTTTCAAAACAGGGGCAAATAGCTCCTTTCAAAATATGGGCAAATAGCTCCCTTCAAAACAGGAGCAAATAACTATTTTCAAAACAGGAGCAAATAACTCCATTCAAATTAGTGGTAAATAACTCCCTTCAATACAGGAACAAACAATTCCCTTCAAAACAGGCGCAAATAACTCCTTTCAAAACAGGGGTAAATAACTCCTTTAAAAACACAAACAAATAACTCCCTTCAATACAAGAGCAAATAACTCCCTTCAAGACAGGAGCAAATAACTCCTTTTTAAACAGTGGTAAATAACTCCCTTCAAAACAGGAGCAAAAAACTCCCTTCAAAACAGGGGCAAATAACTCCCTTCAAGCCAAGAGCAAATAATTCCTTACAAGGACAGGTTATGAAATAGTTCTAAGATATGACTGTACCACTTTGCCCTAATAAGACAACAACAACATGCCATTGTTGAAACATGATTTTCTATGCTGACATGACGGAAGATAAACAATACATCTTGTAACTGGTAGGATACAAGATAATACAAGATAATGCGAGTTTTGACATTCTTCTTTTTTTATAATATCATTAAAGAGACAATTACTGAATTAGAAAAATGACCAAAACAATTTGTTTTGCCTTTAGAAACATGTAAAGTACCTGAAACATGAATATTTCAGTAGGTACATTATTACATACACATGAAAATACAAATTTACAAATATTATTCATGTCCAGGAAATTTTTAAAGTCACACCGAAACAATTCAGGTCATCACTAGACAAGAGGACCATGATGGTCCTGAATCGCTCACCTCTTCCCACATGACCCAATTTTGAGTATGATGTCGTTTTTTCTATTATTTGACATAGTGACCTAGTTTTTGAGCTCCTGTGACCCAGTTTTGAATTTGACCTAGATATTATCAAGATAAAAATTCTGACCAATTTTCATAAAGATCCATTGAAAAATATGGTCTCTAGAGAGGTCACAAAGTCTTTATATCATTTGACCTATTGACCTAGTTTTTGAAGATACGTGACCCTGTTTTGAACTTTAACTAGATATCATCAAGGTGAACATTCTCACTAATTTTCATGAAGATCTCATGAAAAATATGGCCTCTAGAGAGGTCACAAGGTTTTTCTATTTTATACCTACTGGCCTAGTTTTTGACCGCATGTGACCCAGTTTCGAAATTGACCTAGATATCATCAAGGTGAACAATCAGATCAATTTTCATGAAGATCCATTGAAAAATATGGCCTCTAGAGTGGTCAAAAGATTTTTCTAATTTTAGACCTACTGACATAGTTTTTGACCGCAGTTGACCCAGTTTCAAACGTGACTTAGATATCATCAAGATGAACATTCAGACCAACTTTCATATAGATCCCATGAAAAGTATGGCCTCCAGAGAGGTCACAAGGTTTTTTTATTATTTGACCTACTGACCTAGTTTTTTAAGGCACGTGACCCAGTTTCAAACGTGACCTAGATATCATCAAGGTGAACATTCTGACCAATTTTCATGAAGATCCATTCAAGGGTATGGCCTCTAGAGAGGTCACAAGGTTTTTCTATTTCAAGACCTACTGACCTAGTTTTTGATCGTAGTTGACCCAGTTTCAAACTTGTCCTATATATCATCAAGATAAACATTCAGACCAACTTTCATACAGATCCCATGAAAAATATGGCCTCTAGAGAGGTCACAAGGTTTTTTCATTATTTGACCTACTGACCTACTTCTTGAAGGCACGTGACCCACTTTCGAATTTGACCTAGATATCATCAAGATGAACATTCTGACCAATTTTTATGGAGATCCATTCACAAGTATGGCCTCTAGAGAGGTCACAAGGTTTTTCTATTTTTAGACCTACTGACCTAGTTTTTGACCGCACATGACCCTGTTTCGACATTCAGACTAACTTTCATACAGATCCCATGAAAAATTTGGCCTTTAGAGAGGTCCCAAGGTTTTTCTATTATTTGACCTACTGACCTAGTTTTTGAAGGCACGTGACCCACTTTCGAACTTGACCTTGATATCATCAAGATGAACATTCAGACCAACTTTTTAACAGATCCCATGAAAAATATGGCCTCAAGAGAGGTCACAAGGTTTTTCTATTTTTAGACCTACTGACCTAGTTTTTGACCGCACGTAACCCAGTTTCGAACTTGACCTAGATATCATCAAGGTGAACATTCAGACCAACTTTCATACAGATCCCATGAAAAATATGGCCTTTAGAGAGGTCACAAGGTTTTTCTATTATTTGACCTACTGACCTAGTTTTTGATGGCACGTAAACCAGTTTCAAATCTGACCTAGATATCATCAAGGTGAACGTTCTGACCAATTTTCATGAAGATCTTGTGAAATATATGGCCTCTAGAGAGGTCACGAGGTTTTTCTATTTTTAGACCTACTGACCTAGTTTTTGAAGGCACGTGACCCAGTTTGAACTTGACCTAGATATCATCAAGATGAACATTCTGACCGACTTTCATAAAGATCCCACAAAAAATGTGACCTCTAGAGTGGTCACAAGCAAAAGTTTACGGACGCACGGACGGACGACGGACGCCACGCGATCACAAAAGCTCACCTTGTCACTTTGTGACAGGTGAGCTAAAAAGAAGACAAAGCAGACATAAAGTCCGCCTGGATAGAACCACTATCTTTTGCAAACCAGCTGGAAAGTTCCCTCATATGATGACATACGCAGGCCTGAAACACATACAAGTGATAGACAAGTGATTATTATGATATTCCCCGTGTGTTGAAATTATTATGATGTTTCCTGCATATTGTGATTATTAAGATATTTCCTGGGTATTGTGATTATTATGGTATTCCCCGTGTGTTGAAATTATATGATGTTTCCTGCATATTGCGATTATTATGATATTCCCTAGGTATTGTGATTATTATGGTATTCCCCATGTGTTGAAATTATTATGATGTTTCCTGCATATTGTGATTATTAAGATTTTTCATGTGTGTTGAGATTATTATGATGTTTCCTGTGTGTTGAGATTATTATAAGGTTTCCTGTGTGTTGAGATTATTATGATGTTTCCTGTGTATTGAGATTATTATGATGTTTCCTGTGTGTTGAGATTATTATGATGTTTCCTGTGTGTTGAGATTATTATGATGTTTCCTGTGTATTGAGATTATTATAAGGTTTCCTGTGTGTTGAGATTATTATTAATATTATGTTTCCTGTGTGTTGAGATTATTATGATGTTTCCTGTGTACTGAGATTATTATATGGTTTCCTGTGTGTTGAGATTATTATGATGTTTCCTGTGTGTTGAGATTATTATGATATTTCCTGTGTATTGAGATTATTATAAGGTTTCCTGTGTGTTGAGATTATTATAATGTTTCCTTTGTGTTGAGATTATTATAAGGTTTCCTGTTTGTTGACATTATTATGATGTTTCCTGTGTGTTGAGATTATTATAAGGTTTCTTGTGTGTTGAGATTATTATGATGTTTCCTGTGTGTTGAGATTATTATGATGTTTCCTGTGTGTTGAGATTATTATGATGTTTCCTGAGTATTGAGATTATTATGGTATTTCCTGGGTAATGTAATTATTATGGTATTTCAAGGTTACTGTTAAATTTTCAAGGATATTGTGATTACTATATTTTAATTCCTGGTGCTGTGATATTCATCAAGGTCTTTATCAGCAAACTAGGTTTCAGGTTATAAAACTTGGAATGGAGACCTAGCTGTGCAGTTTCAAATCTTTGGCATCTGATTGGTTGATCGTGAGCTCATTCTTGGAAATGATCAATGGCAAGGTTGCATTCTGAGACTGGTTCCCAGTTTCCGTAATGCAGGAACCAATGCTAAGGTTGCTGGTTCCCAGTCTCTATAACACAGGGCCAAAAAGTATAACTCTGCTGTAAAATTACTCAGAAAGGACTGGTTACTCACCTTCTTTCTTCATTGTATTCCATTTTTATCCTGATTCCCTGAGATCTCTGAAATGGACAAACAAAAAATTGTTAACTTGGATAAGTTACATAAATATATTCTTGCACACATTTTCAAGGATTATCACTGTACCTGCTTTGTAAAACAATAGAATACACAGTCTAAATTCACTGAAACGATTTTTTTTCTCTTCAACTCTTTACACGGGGTATAATCTTATACCATTATATACCAAGCAGCAGGGCTCGATAAATCCACTCATGTGCAGAAACTGGCTTCAAAAGAGTGGATTTTGTTGGAGTACTCATCCTGTAGGACAAATGCAATTGCTGTCCAAAAATATGATAAATTCACTTAAAAATAAAGCTAGAAGAGTTCAGATAGATAAAAGATCTAAACTGAAGTTGATTTAAAGTTTGCATCTCTAAAATCCTTTTCGTTTTCCTTTGGTACCACATTATTATCATTATTAATTTATTATTAGCTAGAGACTAGATAGTACAGAACAAAATTATGGAATGTACTGTTTTCAACAGACCTTAATATAGCATTTAAAAATTGGGGCCAAAAATTGTTTTCCTTAAATTGCAAAGGGTACAAATTGGGAGGAGTGAAAACTCCTGGCAGCTCGTTTTGCAGGACAGCTTCCTTTCAACGAATTTGTCATGCCCTAAAGGGGAATAACTGCAAAAACAAAACTACTGAGTTACGAGACTTAGTTATGTCTTGTTCAATATTTTCATTTAGTTAACTGACTCAATTTAGACCTCTTAAATTCCTAACTCTTTATTTCGGATATTCAAGCTGAAAATTTGAATTCCCCTCATAATTTTCATTCCGAACTTACAACTAGGTCAAATACTGTCTATCAAGGTGAACCACTGCCACCCCATGAATCAACAGTTCACTAACCTATACTGCGTGTAACCTTTTAAAAACTTTTATATTATTATGTATATATAAATATTCTTTTTACTTTGTTTGATCACTGAAAAAAAAATTGTAAGTTTACATTTTCATCAACATCAAGAAAAAGTTCATTTGCTTATAATAATGTAGACATATTCATCTTGGGGAAAGGTAATGAGCCATGGAGATTTGATTTATCGCATAATATCATCAATTTTGATAATTTCACTATACATATAAAGTTGAAAGTTACTAATACCTGATTTGGTACATAGCGGGGGACTAGGGAGATTATTTCTTAAGGTAGTTCTGCATGTTTGATGAACCAGAAGTGATGGCGTAACGTCATTTTTTCGGAAAACGTAGAATAAAGCTTGGATTCAGCATATGGAAATGAAAATCATTTTATGAATTAATTGCAACCTGCGAGTAAATTTATAACAATGGCACTGAAGTTTTGAAAAATCGAGTTTAATCAAATTCTACATTGTAGAAATAATTTCGATCCAAATGTGCAGAACTACCTTAAGACAAGTCCCTTTATTAAACGGATGCTGATTGAGCTAAAGCGAATCTGTAACAACAGGGATATAAATCATCACAATTTCTCATCATGTCGTGGGAGGTAATAAAACGTGGACAGATTATTTGTAAAAGCAGGTCAATGTGGAATATATGTGTCACACTAATATATATATTCTGACACTGATTTATCCCGCACATTTTTTTCTCTTTTCCCTTCAAGCATTTTGATCAATCTTGAAGACTGGATTTTGGGGGGGATTTTCGGGACAGAATTATTAATTTTTTTCTACACTGCAGGTGTGCTCTGCACACTAATTTTATCCTACAGTCAGCCAGACTAAAATGTAAAAAATTTCTTTGATGTAAAAACTGCACACACATCTTTTTAAATTAAAGCTACTCGCCCACAGTTTTGGTGAAATTTTTCAACATGTTCATTTTCACCAAGTTTGGCATATAGCATGTATATATGACACTGAAAAATGATAAAGTGGGTGAAAATAAAAGTTACAAAAATGGTTAAAGATGCAAGTATGTAAATTTTCCACATTATTTCAAAACGTTTTGCTTAGTATAAAGGTTTACTACCTTCTACACAAAACTTTTTGTTATTAACATAAAAATATCTTGCAAAAATCTTATGTCAACAAGTTTGTATCACTAGTCACTTTCAGATTACGCACATTTTGTTGATTTTTGATAAAAAATATTGTTTGCCTAAATTTGAAGGTTAAGACCAAAACTGGTGTCCGAGGATGTTTGAAATATTTGTTTCCTTAAGGTGTCCAGTCACATTTTGAAAGAAGCTATTTTATATAGTATTCATGCTTTAAAGTATATATACTATGATACTGTAACTCTGCAGTAAGAAATAACTGAAGTACTCAAGTAGCGAGTACAAAAATTGACAGAAAAAACTTACTCGAGGTAGTGATTACCTAACTTGAAAGAAAGCGAGTAAGGAACTTGGCAGAAGATCTTGAAGTAGTGAGTTTGGAACTTGGTAGAAATACTTACTTGGAGAAGTGAGTTTGGAACTTGGTAGAAATACTTACTTGGAGAAGTGAGTTTGGAACTTGGTAGAAATACTTACTTGAAGCAGGTATGAAACTTAACAAACAAACTTACTTGAAGTTGTGAGTATGAGAGTTTCTGCACATTCTTGCTGCCAAGTTTGAGACCTTTCTTCAACTCTGCCTGAATAGAGTCCAGCAACTCTTGTTTATCTAAAATACAAAAGAGACGAGCCATATGTAACGAAGGAAAAATTATAGGGTAAGTGCTGAAGTAAGTTATTATTTTATTTTATGAATACTGTAATAATCAAAAACCCTTTGTTAATATAGAGCAAAATCTACCATGGGTTATTCTGCAATAAACCACTCACGTGCAATGTCGTCATCCAATCCAGGTGCGTAGCAAGGTTGTAAATAGAAGTTACCATTTTTTCAAACACTGTTGATACTAGTTATGTTGTGTTAAAATCGAAATAGTAAGTTCCCAATGTGATTTATCATAGAATAACCCGAGTTTCATTCTTATGCGAAACAGTATTCTTACGCATAAGAACTCAAAACTCGGGTTATTCTACGATAAACCACAATTAGATGCGGACTATACATTACCGCGACCTATACACACCAAAATTAAAAAATTGTGGGGGGGGGGGGGGGGAAGTTTCATGCCACGCCTCATATATCGTTTGAAATAATGATTTTACACGGGAATTCAATAAGCAACTTTGTCTCGATAATTATTTTTTTCGCAAAGCAAACTGGCAACTGACACCTATTCCTGATATATTTTACATGCAAGATGTAAATAATTTTCACTTCTGAACAAAAATAACATACGTTTTCATTTTGCAGCTCATGGAAATACAGCACAGATCTGGACTATTCACGCCATGACATATATTTCCATCTTACCCCAGAACTACCTGAAATGGCTTATTATTAAATGAGCTACGCGATGAGAAAACCAACATTGTGCGTTTGCGATCAGCATGGATCCAGACCAGCCTGCACATCTGCGCAGTCTGGTCAATGCTATTCGCTTTCAAAGACTATTGGAATTAGAGAATCTTTTAGAGAACAGCATAGAACATGACCAGACTGCACGGATGCGCAGGCTGGTCTGGATCCATGCTGGTCGCAAACACATTATGTTGGTTTTCTCATGGTGCAGCTCAAATAATCTATCTAAATAGAACCATGCTGTGCAAATGAAAATTGTTTCAAACCACAACTTGCTTCTGACAGTTCCATGTATTATTTAAGTTCTTCATTCAAGGTTGCACTCTAGAAAATCTGGTAGTATATTTCTGCATATTTTATGGAAAACATATGTTGTGTACTATATACCAGACACCTGTGAAAGCCATTTCCCTAATTGTAAATGTATCTTTTCTTAGATGTATTTCTTCTATTCCAAGCACATACAATTTTAGTCAACTTTCAGATCTAGTGATGGGTAGACTAGTTCCTAGATTTTATTTTTAAAGTTGTGAATATACAGCCAGTCCATATCCTAGATTCAATATCATATCAAAATGTCAGTATTAGAATCAGTTCTCCGAAGAAAATTGGTAAAATACACTTGCATTTGTCACTTTTACATAAAACCAAATAAAAATCACATAAAAATCACAAAAGTTTGAAATATTGTGACAATTTTTTTAATATCAGTCTAGGGGTTTGTCTAAGAGACGTTGGTCCAAAAGACTACAAAAACAGAACCCAGCCACTACAAATTTAACTAGCATTATTTTAGACAAGACTTAACTGTCCCTGTTAAACATGGCATGCAACAGAACCCAGTATTTTTTCCCCACTGTTTTGGGTATTGGGCCGGGGCCTTCATAACTGGGAAAAATGCGTCTTAAACCGTCTAAATTAGGAATTCTTATAAAATGGTCATAACTGCATTAAGCTAGTATACTGTCTTGTGTTTTGTATGTTGAATGTTTCATAGGTTACAGTCTTGGTTGAAGAATTGAAAAAACTTAGCTTCGAAATGGGGGGGAGGGAGGGGTTTAAACATACGGTCATGTACTATTTGCCATTGGGATTGGGCCAAAATTTGACCACAAACTGGCTTGGAAAAAAAGCTGGAACCATAGTAGGCTTGTTGAATAAAGACATCTTCATTGTGAACTTTCTACCAAAACCTGGTCAATATGACCCAGAAGCCAGAAGATGAGCCCAGATTTTCTGAAAGTCGCAAACTGAAATAGCCCCCCACAATGTCACTCTCTGCCCCTCACATGCATGCAAAAGCACACCTTCGAGCCCATAATTATATGGTCAGGAAACATGACAGCGGAAGATGGAAAAAGCACTTTTGCCTCATTAAATTTTCATGATTTTAAAACCTAAATTTTTATATGCAAACTTACAATCCTTTGCACGTTTTTTTAATAGGAAAAGCACTCCTGGGTAACATTTAAATTTTATGCTGCCTGAAATTATCCATACAAATCTACAATAAAATTTATTTTTATGTTATAGCTAAGCAATAAAAACAGGTATATAACTTGCTAAGTAGTTTTTTTTTGAAAAACCCATTTTTGTTTCTAGATAGACATCAAAGTACTGTGATATTTGAAAACTTAGACCCAAATTTCAACTATTAAAATAAAAGAAAGAAAAAACACAATCAATATATCTATTGCAAATTATTGCCAATTTTGAATTTATTTGTTACAACGCTTACAAACTCGAAATGTTTACAATGTTTTGAATATTGCTTTGCTAGATTGACTGAAACAAAAGTTGACAGGGTAGCCTGGGATTCCACAGCTATAAGAAACAGTTCTAACACCACTTCTCCGCAAATAACTGACAGATTCCCCTGACAATGCCCCCTAATGACAACTTCTGAAAATTTCCCAACTTCCCCTTACAACCACTTCCCCAAACAACTTCCCAACTACTTGCGAAAATGTCCCCTGATGGCAACTTCCCTTAACACTTTCCCAACTTCCCCTGACAACTTTCACACACAAATCAAGAGAGAGAAACTGTCTCGCTCACAGATCAATCTCACAGCTTCCAGGAGTCACGCCTAGCTGACACATCTGCTAAATTTTCATGTCAAACTTTTTCCACTGGGCTCTTAACTTCAGGCATTTTTTTCTAATGTAAAATACTAATTTTGCTGTAACTTCTGCACTTACAATCTCAGACAGTGTGACCTTCAAGTGTTAACAAGAAAAAAAAATACAATTACATATTTAGAGCAACAGCACACTATGGGCTGTTCTGACAATGTCTATACAGAAATAAATTTGTAATAGATCTCTGTCAAGATTTCAATAAATTTCACCAGATTTAATTTCTGATAACAAACTGCAAAATTACTTTATCACTGTCAGACAAGCATAGCAATAAATCATTTATAGCATTTTACTGTTTATCTAGCACAACATATCTGTTTTACAATTCAACTGTAAAATCTGCATTCCTGCACTGGAATATTTTTTGGTCTTCGGAATAAAAAAGGGAACTTGGAAAGTTTATAATCTGGTGAAATATCGAAGTGTCTGTCTTGTATTTTTGCAGAGAGATTATAACACCTGTTGGTGAATTGTTAAAATTCCTTGTTAATCTCTGCCATTATTCTGAAATGTGTCACAATGTTGTTCCAGTAACCATGGTAACAACAAATTCTTGCTAAAGAAAGGACAACAATTTACTTCCACTTCTGATACCTAGCTGAAGAATAGAATATCTTTTATCTATCTATCCAATTTTTGGCCCTCTCTGGCATGACAGTTTTGATCTTTACACAAGAGTGTCCGTGCTCATGGGTTCGCTCCTGGTTGGGTCATACCAGACTTGAAAAATAGTTCAGTAGCTCCATTGCTTGACTTAGCATCAAAAGAAATTTTTAATATAGGTTTCTTTTATTTCATACCATTATAATGATGGATACCATCAGAAATTAGGTGTCACCAGTGATTAATGTAAGCTATAGAACTTGTATCACAATCAATTTTAAATAAATTAATTTCAATTAATTACTTTCAACATAGTGTCTTCTGTCAAATCATCAAAGAGAACATGATTGCCTCACCTGAAGTTCTCACTCGAAATGAATCCCTCACCTGGAGAACTCACTCGAAATGAATGCCTCTCCTGAAGATCTTGCTCGAAATGAATGCCCCTCCTGAAGATCTCACTCGAAATAAATGCTTCAACTGAAGATTTCACTCAAAATGAATGCCTCACCTGAAGATCTCACACAATACTGCCTCGTCTGAAGATCTCACTCAACAATACTGTCTCACCTGAAGATCTCACACAACAATACTGTCTCACCTGAAAATCTCACTCAACAATACTGTCTCACCTGAAGATCTCACACAAATATGCTGTCTCACCTGAAGATTTCACATAAAAATACTGTCTCATCTGAAGATCTTACACAACAATACTGACTTATCTGAGATCTCACACAACAATACTATCTCGCCTGAAGATTTAACAAAATACTTTCTCACCTGAAGATCTCACACAACAAAACTGCCTCATCTGAAGATCTCACTCAACAATACTGTTTCACCTGAAGATCTCACACAAATATGCTGTCTCACCTGAAGATTTCACATAAAAATACTGTCTCAACTGAAGATCTTACACAACAATACTGACTTATCTGAGATCTCACACAACAATACTATCTCGCCTGAAGATTTAACAAAATATTTTCTCACCTGAAGATCTCACACAACAAAACTGCCTCATCTGAAAATCTCACACAACAAAACTGCCTCATCTGAAGATCTCACTCAACAATACTGTCTCATCTGAAGATCTCACTCAACAAAACTGCCTCATCTGAAGATCTCACACAACAAAACTGCCTCATCTGAAGATCTCACTCAACAATACTGTCTCATCTGAAGATCTCACTGAACAAAACTGCCTCATCTGAAGATCTCACACAACAAAACTGCCTCATCTGAAGATCTCACTCAACAATACTGCCTCATCTGAAGATCTTACTCAACAATACTGCCTCACCTGAAGATCTCACTCAACAATACTGTCTCACCTGAAAATCTCACTCAACAATACTGTCTCACCTGAAGACTTCACATAAAAATCCTGTCTCACCTGAAGATCTCACACAACAATACTGTCTCACCTGAAGACTTCACATAAAAATCCTGTCTCACCTGAAGATCTCACTCAAGTACTGTCTCACCTGAAGATCTCACTCAACAATACTGTCTCACCTGAAGACTTCACATAAAAATCCTGTCTCACCTGAAGATCTCACACAACAATACTATCTCACCTGAAGATTTCACACAATACTATCTCACCTGAAGATTTCACACAATACTGTCTCACCTGAAGATCTCACACAACAATACTACCTCACCTGAAGATCTCACAAAACAATACTGTCTCACCTAAAGATCTCACTCAACAATACTGTCTCATCTGAAAATCTCACTTAACAGTTGATTATTTGGCTTTCTTGTGAGCTCTATATTGAGCCAACTGTCCAAATCATGAAAGAGTTCATTTACTGAAAAGATGTGATATTGCATATCTTTGGAAGTATTTCTTTATGAATTCCATGGACAGATTAAAGTTGTTAATTTAAAGGACTGTGAAATACGAACCTTAGAGACCTGCTGTAATTGTGGTGAAGTGGGCTCTTCAAACTTAGGTGGGAGGTAAAGTGTACTTCTTCCAAATATATCCATATAACAAGTGAACTCTATTTTTGTATGCCGCCCCTGTATAAAAATAACTGTAACCAAGGCTGCAATTAAAAAATTGTTTGTTTGCGGAAACACGACCCAAAGTTTTTTTGTGGGTAAGTGAGGTAAGGAATATTTTTGGCATATACCGGTAATCATATAGGAAAAAAAGATTTTTTCATCTGTCAGACTAGCCAGAAAAAAAATATGGGTCGCAGTAATTTTCACAGGCAGGTCCTGTTACTGCAAGCGAAAGGTTTTTAATGATAGCCCAACCAAAGCTAAATTAAAACTTGAGATATTTCTGCCAGAGAGATTTCAATTTTCATTAAGCCATCACACAGAAAACTAGATTTCCACCTGTTTTAACACATTCTTGTTTATTAGCTTTCCTTTATTGACAAACTTTTCTGTCCCTTTCAACACCCACACTGTCTGACCCCTGACACCACTTGCCTCTTCTGACAAGAGTTTTATGAAAATTAATTTTCACTTTTTTTTCCCCATTTATACTCATAGCTGTTTTTTCTTGTCAACAAAATTAATGTGGTGGTCTTGTTTTGGTAACAGTATTGCACAAGTGATGTAACTAGCCATTTATTTCCTTAATTATAAAATGTGACATACCTTTTACACAGCTTTATTTCGCAAAAACTGGAAAATTGTAAGTTTATAAATGGTATCAACATTTATAATGGTAGCCAAAGAAAAACTTGATCAAAAGTTTTCAAAGGGTGATAGTAAAAACAATTTATTTACATATTTTTCAGTGATTTATCGAAATATTACTGTGAAATATATCTGGTACTAAAATTTCACAGAAAAAATATCAAATATATTTTTCACTGGTCCAAAACATGATATATGACAGAAAATTTATTTGTTTTACATGTAGATGAAATTATCCTTCATTTGTGAACACCAGATCTTACTTTTTCACTTGTGGCGTTCTTATTTACATCATGGCAGGTGAAGCGAAAAAGTTAAATAGCGAATCTGTATGTAACAAAGTAGGACTGCAGAGCTCCAGATAAGATTTTAGGTTAAAGGGTATTTTACCCCCTAGTTTTTTTTTCAAATGGTATTTTACTCCTAGATATTTTTTCAAAAGGGTATTTTAGAATTCTAAATGGTTTTTCAGAATTCGAAATCATTTAAATGGGTAATAATAATAACTGTTTGTATAATTTTCTGATATTCATGTGCTCCGCTGAAGTGCCTTTGTCGACTAATGCTGTTTTCCTGAATATTTTTGAGCCTTCATTCAAATAGTTTTAACATTTAGTTTACTGTATACATTACATCTTACACTACATCTTAATTTCAGTTACTGACCACTGCGATATATCAACAGCCAGTGATACTTTGACTGTCAATGTTTTTTTTCACAAACACCAACATGTGTGTGCTTCGGCTTTTCCAACAGTTACCCATTATATATCATAGATCACGTGCTTAGCGATAGGCATTGTCCGAGTCATCTCCTGTCACACACTAATATACTTGAAGAAGAAAATGGCATTATTTTACGATATCGTTTGCGTTTGCTTTTATGAGACACCATTTTGTTTGTTGTACTCGATTACAAAAAGGATGTGCTTGATTTACGATAAAATTGGATTACGCACTTAAATCGAGTAAAATACGTATCCCGTTTTTTCAATGCGTATCAGTACGCGTAGGTTTGATTTTAAATGCGTTTTTTGTAAATTTCAAAACGTATTTACGCAAATACGCATCTTATCTGGAGCTCTGGGACTGAACCTGATTTTCGGTCCTTTAGTTTGCATTAACTGTTCTGAACAGTTATAATGTTATTTTAAGGTACCGGTACTATGAAATAAGACACTGCCTGGTTCATGAATCGATCCGACTTCAACTTATCACATAAGATTTGAAAAGAACTGTCTAATGACAGCAGCGATAACTCTTAGCCCCGCTTGCGGCAAGTGATTCTACCTTGGCGACCAGTGCAGACCAAGATCGGCCTGCACATCTGTGCAGTCTCATCATGATCTGCACTGTTTGGTATTCAGTCAGTATCTTTTTGTTAAAAAACCCTTTTTTAAATAACAGTATTGTCCAAGTTGAAAGATGGATAAGTTCATTTTAGAAATTTAGCAGGATAAAGGTTAACAGTCTGCCCATATTTGTACTGATGTACAAGACGTTGGAGATACTATGTGGACACTTATTAGGCACAAGGAAAAAGCGTATTCTTCCAGAAAATCTAAAGTCAGACACTCTGTGCACAGGCCTGAAGGACAAATCTTTTTAATTTAATAGTATATATCTCAATCGGTATCTATCACATGTCACCGTAGTGGGACAAATCCCAATTATCGTCACTTTGCGATGAAAATCAGAAGGATCAATTCCCTATTACACCTGTAATAGTGAATGTATTCAATTCATACAATAAACCTACTTTGACTGAAATTTTCAGGGGGCGTATGTTCAAGCCCAAAGGACCAAATTTTTTTCCCCTTATTTTCCTTTTTTCTAGCAAATTGTTAATTCTTTCAAGACTTATTATTGATTTATTGTACAAAAGTGGACATTTTTCATCTGATTAGAAATTTCTTGCTATTCAAAGTGAATACCTTAGACATCTTTAAAAATACTCAGTTACATGCGTTAAAGGTTCTCTTTTTGCCTTTACTCTTCAGCCTTCAGCCTGCTGGTGGCAAGATATTCTGCCTTTGTGACCAGTGCAGACCATGATCAGCCTGCACATCCGTGCAGCCTGGTCATGGTCTGCACTTTTCGTTATTCAGTCAGTAAATTTTCAGTGAACACCCCTTCGAATAATTAATGGTATTGTTCAAATTGAATGATGGACCAGCCCATTTTAGAAATTTAGCAGGCTATGGGTTAGACTACATTTTTGTGGAAGTAATGTAGAAAGGTTTTCCTTCTGCCCCAAGGTTATATTTGAATGAAGCAGGGCACTAGACAACTTTTGGGGACAGGTACCCAAACCCTCAGGAAGGGGAATTTTTCGGCATTTTAAGACGAAAAGGGGAAGTTTAAGCCATGTATATGTAACTACTTTTCACACTTATTAATACTGTTTTCAGTCATTCCTAACTGATGTGACTATATTGCAACAGTAATCTTCCTTAGAGGCACTATATAATATCAAAAGAAAGAGTTCATGTCTATTTGTGTCAAACAACCTATCATCAGGGGAATTTTCTTCTGAGAAAGGGGAAAAAAACATATTATTTTAGGAGGGGAATGGTACCCATATTCGGCCCTAAAAATGGCCAAACGAGTGCCCTGTGAAGTGAGCAGAATTTAAAACAATCCCACAGGACTCGGCCATAATTTTTCAATGCTGAAGTTAAAATTCTGTCTCATTAAATCTGTTTACTTGAGACACCCTATAAATTATTTTGTGTTTTATTATTGTTTACCAATAGTTTGGTGATTTTTTTTATTAAATTAATGTTATTATGAATTCCAAATGTTCTGGAAAGTGGCCATCACTTTGCAATTTGTCTCTACTTGAGCTTGAGGAAATACCATAAATTATACAAAATTTATAAAAAAAACGGCACTGTAAAATTTGTTTAAAATTTGCAACACAATGCAAAACAAAGTCAACTTTAAGAATATATCTAGTTAATACCACTTTTCAAACATTACTATTAGGGGTCCAATACCTTCAACTGGCACGGTGTATTTGGTGTGTTTTAGGAGGAAGTCTTTGGGGCTAAAAATTTGTAAGATTTATTCTGGAGAGACAAAACTACCGTTTTTTTTGCCGTTTGCTTGCTGGTTGTACATAAACAGTTTGCAACTGGGTTTGAAGTAAGACTTTTCTGAAAATGTATTCACTTGTCCAAAAGACAGCCAATCATTGATAAAGAAATTTTTTTTTGAAAAAAATTACAGACCTGGAAGCAATGTACATGTCAAAATGCTCACGATAACCTTTCTAATCGCTCATTGCCATAGGTGCAAAAAAAAATCAAAATGACTTTTGGCATTTTTTTTTCTAAGAAAACATTATAACTGTAATATATTCAAGTGTATACACAGCTCATTGATCCATACTGTATCCTGGGTATGTTACTGCAACTTATGCTTTTGCATGCCAGGTGTAAAGCACCAATAATTATACGAGACTCATTTTTTTTCTAATTTTAGTGGAACAAGGGGTTCAAACAAGCAACCCTAGGTTTTGTTTGCCTGATGTCTATGTAACCACTGGACCACAGATAAAACTCCTATGATGAAATGTCATGAAGTTCTGTTAGTAAAAGTTATTAATAAGCAGGTCTAGCGAAATCTGAGGCCATTATGTTGAAGTGATTGAGTAATAACCTGAAGGTTACAACCTTTATTCACTCTTGAACATTTTTTTTAAGTATTTATAAAGTACATCTCTAAAACAGGAGTCAATGGGAAGCTTGGGAAAGAGAAATACATTTGTGCACCACTTTCCATATTGTCTCAAATTAATGCACCATACAAAATGAAATTTTTAACTTGTGCATTGAATAAAATTTCACAAATTAAATGAAGGCCTTTTAACTTTGCCTTACCATCAAACATAAAATACCATTGTACCCTATGTCTAGAAAATTAATATATCACCAGTTTCGGAGAAATATACCCTTTATTTTTTCTCTTCTTCTAGTTCAAAGTTTTAGACTCATTATAATATTTAAATCTCAGATTATTAAATTAAACAAGAGCTGTCACTAATGGTGACAAATGCCCCCACAGCGCCTTGACCCACACCTTTGACCTGGTGACCCCAAAGTCAGTAGGGGTCGTGTACTCAATAAGTACTACCAGCATGTGAAGTTTGAAGGTCCTGGGTGCAGTGGTTCGCGAGTAAAGTGCCTTCATGCAAAAAGTTAACATTAGCCCCTGTGACCTTTGACCTGGTGACCCCAAAGTCAGTAGGGGTCGTGTACTCAATAAGTACTATCAGCATGTGAAGTTTGAAGGTCCTGGGTGCAGTGGTTCGCGAGTAAAGTGCCTTCATGCAAAAAGTTCATATTGGCCCCTGTGACTTCGACCTGGTGACCCCAAAGTCAGTAGGGGTTGTGTACTCAATAAGTACTATCAGCATGTGAAGTTTGAAGGTCCTGGGTGCAGCGGTTCGCGAGTTAGGTGCCTTCATGCAAAAAGTTAACTTTCGCCCCTGTGACCTTTGACCTGGTGACCCCAAAGTCAGTAGGGGTCGTGTACTCAATAAGTACTATCAGCATGTGAAGTTTGAAGGTCTTGGGAAGACCCGTTACTAATGTTGCGAGAACTTGTGGGTCGACCCTTTTGCCTATTGTATGTACAATTGACGTAGATATCTGTTTATATAATTATGTATATATTGGCAATAAAATATGTTTAAACCCAGAAGGTCTTGGGTGCAGTGGTTCGCGAGTAAAGTGCCTTCATGCAAAAAGTTAACGTTGTGTGACGAACGAACGAACTAACGAACGGATGGACAGTTGAAAACTAATAAAAAACTTCAGGATTTAGAAACTAATAAAGTGGAAAACAAGGTGCAGGGAAGGGAATTGAAGGGAAGAAATATGATACTGGCCTGACAAGACTTAAAATCTTATTCTCTTAACCCTTAGCCTGCTGGCGGCAAGTGATTATGCCTTTGCGACCGGAGCAGACCAAGATCAGCCTGATGCAGGCTGATCATGGTCTACACTGTTCGCTATTCAGTCAGTAAATTTTCAGTTAACACCCCTTTGAATAATAAATCGAATGATGGACCAGTCCATTAATTTTTAGAAATTTAGCAGTCTACATTTAACCAAAGCCAGGACACATTGTAGTAAGTATGGTAACTGTGGCATGAATCATGAAAATTTCCCTCTAATAGTTTCTATGATAAAATATGACATATTTTATACATTTTTTCACACATAAACTATGAATCACTGTAATATTGCATCTGTTATTTATCAAAAATGGCACATGCTACTTGACTGAATAATCAGTGATTTCTCTCTCTGATAATGGCTAACAAGTAAAACAAAAAAGCTAAAGGTCACATGCTTGTTGTTTATAATTTTTCTTTTTTTAAATTTAATCCAGGGTCTGCCAAAATTACTGCTGTGACCCCAAACTTGCCTGCTATTAAAGTGTTAAAGTTCAGTTTTTGCAGCCAAATGCAAAACCTTGATCAGCATTTGACAGCAAATGAACAAAGCGACCGTGGGTGCCCCAATGGGCATTTTCAGGTGCCTGGTTTGAATAACCGATATTCCACTAACTTCTTGTATAAAAAATTTTGACCTCTTGAAAATAGGAACAAGGCCCTTCTGAGTAAGTCAAATCCAACATTTTGCAGGGTTACCGGTTAGTTACGCATGTCATAAAGTTCTTTATCACCATGCATTAAAGTTAAATGGTACTTTTAATCATTTTCTTTCATTTAACCTTTAGCCTGCTGTTGGCAAGTGATTCTGCCTTTGCAAACAGTGCAGACCAGGTTCTGAGCCTGCACATCATGGTCTGCACTGTCTGCTATTCAGTCAATAAATTTTCAGTGAACACCCCTTCGAATAATAAATGGTACTTCCCAAATTGAATGATGGACCGGTCCATTTTAGAAATTTAGCAGGCTACGAGTTAAAATTTAAAAGAGTAAACAGGTTGAGCCACTACACGAAGCAGACAACTATGAATCATGAAACAATTATAATTACAGATTGAATGAGAAGATTGATCTTCTCTTCAACATAAAAAATTCTGTTCTGCACATATTGAGTTCTGTTCATACTTACTTCTGTACACACAGTGAGTTTTGCACATACTGAGCTCTGCATATACTGAGTCCTGCACATACTTAGACCAGCATATACTGAGTTCTGCATAATAATACTGAACCCTTCACATACTGAGCTCTGTACATATACTGAACCCTTCACATACTGAGCTCTGCACACATACTGTGCCCTTCACATACTGAGCTCTGTACATATACTGAACCCTTCTCATACTGAGCTCTGCACATAACTGAGTTCTGCACATACTTAGTTCTGCACATATTGAGCTCTGCATATGCTGAAATCTGTACATATTGAGCTCTGCACAGACTGAGTTCTGCAAATGTATACCAAGCCCTGTATATACTGAGTTCTGCACCTACTGAGCCTTGCACATACCAAGTTCTGCAAAAACTGAGCTCTGCACATACTGTGCCCAACACATACTGAGTTCTGCACCTACTGAGCCTTGCACATACTAAGTTCTGTAAAAACTGATTTCTGCACATACTGAACTCTGCATTTACTGATTTCTGCACATATTGCCTGTCCACAACCCTTTTATGCTGAGTTTGGGTAAATATAACCTCAAAATGACCAAGTAAAAACATTCGATTCTCATCATAACAAGAGCTGTCCGTAAGACAGCCAAGCTCGACTATTCGAAATATTGTCCCAGAAGCAGGAAAACATTACTCAAAAAGGTTAAATATCAAAAGAGTTTTAAGTTCAAAAGGGGGAATAATTTGACCAAAATGCATATCAGTTATGGGACTTAGTGCTATCAACTAGTTTTATAACCCCGAAGGCACATGTGAAGTTTCAATTCAATATCTGCATTAGTTTTGGAGATAGAAACTTGCATGTAAAACTTTAACCAGAATTTTCAAAGTCCAAAAGGGGGCATAATTTGCCCAAAATACATGCCAGAGTTATGGGACTTGATCCAGTGAGGTAAGTAATTGATCTAGAAAAAGAAAAAATAAGTTTCAAATCTATATGCCTTTTAGAAATAGCTGTATGTACTTGCACGCAAAACTTTAACCAGAATTTGCTAAGTCCAAAAGGAGACATAATTTGGCCAAAATGAAGGTCAGAGTTATGGGACTTGCTGCTATCAACTAGTTTTATAACCCCGAAGACACATGTGAAGTTTCAAATCAATATCTGCATTAGTTTTGGAGATAATAACTTGCATGTAAAACTTTAACCAAAATTTTCTGAGTCTAAAAGGGGGCATCATTTGCTCAAAAAACATGTCAGAGTTATGGGACTTGACCCAGTGAGGTTGGTAATTGATTTAGAAAAAGAAAAAATAAGTTTCAAATCTATATGCCTTTTAGAAATAGCTGTATGTACTTGCACGCAAAACTTTAACCAGAATTTTCTAAGTCCAAAAGGGGGCATAATTTGGCCAAAATGAAAGTCAGAGTTATGGGACTTGCTGCTATCAACTAGTTTTATAACCCCGAAGACACATGTGAAGTTTCAAATCAATATCTGCATTAGTTTTGGAGATAGTAACTTGCATGTAAAACTTTAACCAGAATTTTCTAAGTCTAAAAGGGGGCATAATTTGCTCAAAATACATGTCAGAGTTATGGGTCTTGACCCAGTGAGGTTGGTAATTGATCTAGAAAAAGAAAAAATAAGTTTCAAATCTATATGCCTTTGAGAAATAGCTGTATGTACTTGCACGCAAAACTTTAACCAGAATTTTCTAAATCCAAAAGGGGGCATAATTTGGCCAAAATGAAAGTCAGAGTTATGGGACTTGCTGCTATCAACTAGTTTTATAACCCCGAAGACACATGTGAAGTTTCAAATCAATATCTGCATCAGTTTTGGAGATAGTAACTTGCATGTAAAACTTTAACCAAAATTTTCTAAGTCCAAAAGGGGGCATAATTTGCTCAAAATACATGTCAGAGTTATGGGACTTGACCCAGAGAGGTTGGTAATTGTCCTAGAAAAAGAAAAAATAAGTTTCAAAGCTATATGCCTTTAATTGATGGCTGTATGTACTTGCATGCAAAAACTTAACCAAGGTGTGACGCCGACGCCGACGCCAGGGTGAGTAGAATAGCAAGACTATTCTTCGAATAGTCGAGCTAAAAACTCAGTTAGTCATTTTCAATTACCGTGAAATTATTTAATTTTGTGGTCACAGAATTTTGTGGTTATGGTAAAAATTGCTATTTCCTGGACATACGAATTGATGAATTTCATATTTTGAATACAAAATGAATAGGAATTTTCCTTCACTGGGATTTAATTTTGTGGATTTGATTCACCAAAGAATCTGCAAAAATTATTCCTCGATTTATAATTTTACAGAATATTTGGAGCAGAAATTTCAGTTCAGCAACAAAGTTCCAGTTTTCTTACTAGCATTGTTCAACAGGGGGTGCACTGTCTGGTAAAGAACTTCATGCCTTTGTATAAAAGTTGTTTAACATTTTAAATTTTTTTTACCTGAATCCTTTCCCGCCATGTCCATTCCTTGAAATATTTTTCAACTTCCCGTCTGGCTACTGTGCTTTTGTTACTCTTGAATTTAGTAATTCCAGTAAATCCATTGAAGTTTGTTGAAATATTTGTATCAATTTACTCCATATTCCACTTTTTTCCCCATGCAAATCACAAATTTTCACACATCAAAAAACAGAAATATATACAAACAACATATGCCAATAACATGTATATCCTGACAGAAAATAACACACATTTTATCCTACATCGGAATGGAACAATAACTTTTCACTTGCCATTTTGACAAAAAGTATTTTTACCACAAAAATACGACTATACAAATTTAAACACCTTTTCACCACTGCCTTTCAAAATCGAAGATTATTTGAGGTATTACAACTATTTCCGCAGGAAAATTTGTTTCAAATCGCACTTTTTAATTTCTGCACATAATCTTTCCGATTTAATGCAACAAACTTCTAGAACTTGTTTTACGATCTTGTCAAATTTCGGAAAAAAAATATCTTGCCGACTTCTTAGAAGAAGCTGCACAAACAACTGATCTCCGTTATCGCTGTATTATCAGTAATCCAACGTCATAGTATGCAAATTACACTTCCATCGTGATAACATCTTTATCACACTTCGAGACCTTTCGTTCAAACAAGATATCCTTGTCTCTCTCTATACAAGTTTTCTAATTTTTAAAATTCCTCTGTTTAAAGCCAGTTTACATTTCATTCAACTCTTTTTAACATCACTCTGCCATATGGTTACATCTAAATGAAAGATTATCACACATTTTCTATACAGCATATGCCCTGTATCAAATTTATGATTATTTTACTTTTCTTCCAGCAAATTTTTCTTTTGAACTCGGCTCCTTTGATGTGATACAAAAAGCCACAACCTGTTATGTTAAGGTCAGTAGTGCAAAAAGGTCAGACAGATAAAATCCACTTCTTAACTATTTTAGTGCGATATTTCAACCTGTGAACAGTAGCATAATATTTATGGTCAGTACTTAAAATGACTGTCAGCCAGCAAAATTCCAATCCTCGAATACTGGTGACACAAAACAAGAACTCCCGCTCCAGGTACAGGAAAGAAGTGGAACTGTTTCTGTGAGTAGTGTAACTATTTCTGTGAGCAGTGTAACAGTTTAGGTCGGTAGTGTAACAGTTTTGGTGAGAAGTGTAACAGTTCAGGTCGGTAGTGTAACAGTTTTGGTGAGAAGTGTAACAGTTCAGATCGGTAGTGTAACAGTTTTGGTGAGAAGTGTAACAGTTCAGGTTGGTAGTGTAACAGTTTTGGTCAGTAGTTTAACAGTTCAGGTCGGTAGTGTAACAAGTTTTAGTCAGCAGTGTAACAGTTTCAGTCAAATGAGGTGAGACGCAGTTAGCTTCTATAAGATGAAATATCCTTGTTGAGACAGCAGTGTTAAGTTGATCAGCTCAGGAACCCCTGTACACTGTGGAACACCTGAAGTGAGAAAAACACAAATTTTAATTTACAAATTTTGCAATGTAAAAAAGCAGTAGCTAAAAGAATATTACACTGAAGCCGATTAATTCAACACATCTAAGAGTGTGAACATTTTGTTTGTTTGTTTTCGTGGCTTTAATTTCACACCAACAAAATTATTTATCCTGTCACTTGCAGTATTTTCGACCCGATATCAGGGTGCCGTATATCTTTCTTGATATACCGTCAGTTGATCATGTGACCAGTGATATACGGTCAGTTGATCATGTGACCTTATGATCGATATTGTTGTCATAAGAAATTTTGCAACGAAACCATCATCATTGTGTTGGAAATGTCCGAACTAAGAAAATGAGTGGTCAAATAATGAGTTTTTATTCAAAAACGAAGAAGTTATTGCGATTTTGCCGGTAATCACGTCATTATATAAGTGACGTCATTACGAATATGACGTCATTAAAGCGGTTGTCGCACACTTTTTTTTGTAAAATAAATTGCCAAATATCGGAAAATGAAGTAATGACAAGATAAATAGAATAATAGGTTAGTGCCTAAGATGGAGAAAGTTTATCTGGCTCGGCTCCGGACGTTATCAGGTTCGCCTTCGGCTCACCCGATAACCTCCTCCACCCTCGCCAGATAAACTTTCTCATCTACGGCACTAACCTATTATTCTCTATATATCAAGTGGCAACTGTCCAGCTTTGATGGTGGAGGAAGACCCTGGGTGAACCTCCTTGCATCATTTCATCACGTGTGGGCCCCTGGGTAGAACCAGAGGGTTGTAAGCCAGCTGGATGGCTTTTTCACATGAATTCATTGTGCCCCGAGTGCGGCTCGAAACAACATCAGTGAGGGGCAGAGACCTTAACAACTCTGCAACAGAGGCGCTATTAGGTGTGAAGAGGTGTTATGTACTTGACTCATTCAACATATCTTTACTAGTATGAAAAGGTGCAATGAGGTGGATTGATTCCACACATCTTTACCAGTATAAAGAGATGCAATGAAGTGGACTCATACTACACATTTTACCATTATGAAGAAGTGCAATGAAGTGGACTCATGCCACACATCTTTATCAGTATGAAGAAGTGCAATGAAATGGACTCAGTCAGCCACACATCCTTACCAGTATGAAGAGATGTAATGAAGTGGACTCATACTACACATTTTACCAGTATGAAGAAGTGCAATGAAGTGGACTCATGCCACACATCTTTATCAGTATGAAGAAGTGCAATGAAGTGGACTCATGCCACACATCTTTATCAGTATGAAGAAGTGCAATGAAGTGGACTCATGCCACACATCTTTACCACTATGAAGAAGTGCAATGTAGCAGACTTTACCACTATGAAATGGTCAATGAAGTGGACTCATTCCACACATCTTTACCAGTATGAAGAAGTGCAATGAAGTGGACTTAATCCACACATCTTTATCAATATGAGGATGTGCAATGTAGCAGACTCATTCCACACATCTTTACCAGTATGAAGATGTGCAATGTAGCAGACTCAATCCACACATACTTACCAGTATGAAGAAGTGCAATGAAGTGAACTCATTCCACACATCTTTATCTGTATGAAGAGATGCAATGTTGTGGACTCATTCCACACATCTTTACTACACAGAAAAAGATGCTGAATCTAGTAATTAGTCTGATCTCACTGCAGTCAGACACAACACTCGTCTCTCAGACACGTAAACTAACTAGATTTTATAAACACTGTTGTACATTTAAAGTTTCATAAATACTTAATAATAACCATAAATATCTTAAATCTGAATTATAAATAGCATGAAAATGACTTTTATGAATACACATATGACAGGAATTTTATCATAATTGATAATCATTGTTTACCTGGTAGTTATTATCAGTTACAATATCACAGGTGTCTAAAGATTTTTGTCATGAGTTTTGCACATAATATATGACATACTAACAAGTAATATTACAGCTATATACTGGGCTAATGTCCCAAATTAAACAGGTACTGTGTTGATCAAAGGTAATGTCCATTACAAACATAACTGACATCGTTTTCTTTCTACATCAAAAGACATGTCTCAAGGGCTGAAGGGCTGGATCCAGGACTTTCAGTCGCTCTGTATTAAAGGCACTGACATCCAGATTGTATAGCAAAAAAAAATTTTTTTTAGGTATATGAAAATAATTGCTGTATTACTTAAGAAGGCCTTGAAATTTAGTTACTGACTGATCATAAGTTATGGAAACAAATAATTTTCAACAATGAAACGCATTTGTAACAAGGCACTGGAAGTAAACTGCCTTAATTATAAAGTTTTATAACAGTTGAGTACATTACTGGTCAATGCCAGCAGGAAAATATTTATTGCCGTGGTGACCAAGAATCGATTCCACTCAAGCATGTCTTTTTTTTTTATTTGGCATTTTTAAGATAGTTAATTAAGAAACAAAAATTTATGTTCTAATGTTCCTAATATGACCAACAATTCTAAAAAAAAAGATCACTTTTTAGCCAAAATCTGATTTTGGTGGTCAGTGCCTTTAGGCCAATTTAATGTTTCAATATTTGTATAATAACAATCATCAAACATGTCAAAGGCCATCAATTCAGACATACAAATGTGCTGATATCATCAAAGGCCAACTATTCAGACATGCTTATGTACCAATATCATCAAAGGCCAACAATTCAGACATGCTTATGTACCAATTTGATCAAAGGCCAACATTTAGCAATATTTATGTACCAATATCATCAAAGGCTAACAATTCAGCCATATTAAAGTACCAGTATCTCTGAAGGCCAACAATTCAGCCACACTAAAGTACCAATATCAAAAGCCAACATTCAGCCATATTTATGTACAAATATCATCAAAGGCCAACAATTCAGCCAAATTAATGTACCAATATCATCAGAGGCCTAGAATTCAACCATGCTGATGTACCAATATCATCAAAGGCTAACAATTTCGGCCATATTAATGTACCATTATTATCAAAGGCCAACAATTCAGCTACACTTATGTACCAATATCATCAAAGGCCAACAATTCAGCAACACTCATGTACCAATATCATCAAAGACAAACAATTCAGCCACTATGATATACCAATATCATCAAAGGCCAACAATTCAGCTACACTTACATACCAATATCATCAAAGGCCAACAATTCAGCCACTGTAATGTACCAACACAATTCAGTCAAGCTCATGTACCAATATCATCAAAGGCCAACAATTCAGCCATATTTATGTACCAATATCATCAAAGGCTAGCAATTCAGCTATGCTTATGCACCAATATCATCAAAGGCCATTAATTCAGCCATGCTTATGTACCAATATCATCAAAGGCCAAAATTTCAGCTATGCTTATGTACCAATATCATCAAAGGCCAACAATTCAGCCACGTTTATGTACCAATATCATCAAAGGCCAACAATTAAGCCGCACTGATGTAGAAGTATCTGCGTAATAAATGTCACCTAAGGTCAACAAAAATGTCAATCAATTAAGGCTATTCATAAATGAGCCGTGTCATGAGAAAATCAACATAGTGGGTTTGCGACCAGCATGGATCAAGACCTGCCTGTGCATCCACGCAGTCTTGTCAGGATCCATGCTGTTTGCCAATAGTTTCTCTAATTCCAATAGGCTTTGAAAGCGAACAGCATGGATCCTGACCAGACTGCATGGATGCGCAGGCTGGTCTGGATCCATGCTGGTCGCAAAGCCACTATGTTGGTTTTTCCATGGCGCGGCTCAAATATATTTTACATAATCCATGCATCTTACAATACCCTACTGACACATATAATATAAATGCTGTACTCATATATGATTATACTACCAATATAATTAGAACACTAACATAACAATGTCCTACACTATCCTTTGTGTTATATGATATAAAATACCACAAAACACCAAGTCAGAAACCACAATTTCCGTCATTGTTTTGGTCATAATTTTGTTTGCAGGTACCTGTGGTTAAATCAATCAAACTTAACAGTGCTTAAGTTGACACATGGATTTGATTTCATTACAAAAAAAATATCAGCCTTTATTGGTATTTTCTTTTGACTTTTTGTAATTTTCTTTTACTAAGTTTAACACCATGTTTGAAGCAGCATTTATTAAAATCAAATTTCACTGAACCAGGTACAATGGTTATACAACCAGTCTCAGACTACAGACTGGCCATTGGTCAAGGTTACTAAGCTGCTGCAGAACTGGGTCAAACAAAGCTTGTAAAACTGAGTTTGGAGACCAGTCTAAAAATTCTAGCATTTGACTGGTGTGTTTGGAACATAAAACTGAAATTAACCAATGGCAAGGCTGCATTCCAAGACTGGTTTCAAAACTCAGTTTTATAACTTTCTTTCACCCAGTTATGCAGCAAACAAGTCAGAAATGTCATAAAGTCTATGAGCAAAAGTTCTAATTTATTTTGTTCAAATTTTCTTGCTCTAATTATTTGTGGCTTTTTTCTTCATCCTTACAATTACCACACTTTTGAAACACTTTTAGGAAAAACCACAAACCACCCTCTTCAGATATAGTAAATGGCAACAGTGATTTGTGTCTAGGTTTACATAATGTACTTTCACAATCTTTAAATAGTCAGGATTTTAACTAACTTTTTAACCTCCATTATGAAGAACATCAAACTTGAACTAGAGAGAAACTAGTATCAGACAATGTGATATGCAGTAGTGACACTTAATGGGGGGGGGGGGGCGAGGGGAGCATTCATCTGGGAATAGAGTTAAAAAGGGTCAAATGTTGTAGAATTGACATTGAAGACCAGTCTAAAACTTGAGCGTCTGATTGACACTTAATGGGGAGGGGGGCGAGGGGAGCATTCATCTGGGAATAGAGTTAAAAAGGGTCAAATGTTGTAGAATTGACATTGAAGACCAGTCTAAAACTTGAGTGTCTGATTGGTTGTTTCAGAGAACGATTGTAAAAGTAACCAATCACAAGGCTCCCATCTTAGACTGGTCTTCAATGTCAATTCTACAACATTTGACCCTTGACTGAGCAGCCAACAATTCGCAACTAGCACACCTCAAACCATCCAGCTGGGTTAAGGAAGTTTGCGGGTTTAATCTTCCTAGGAACCCAACACGGCCTGGAGATCATCAACCGCCATTAAAATCTGTAAAGACACCACATGACCTTAACTGTGTCGGTGTCACTTAAAATCAACCGACCAAATAAACAAACAGATTTTATGTCATCAATAACATCATTAAACTCAATATCAAAATAACCCCTATCTTTTCAAATGAATCCAAAGTAAACTTTGTGAATGGAAGGATAATCAGCAGGGTACTTAGTATATAAGTTACTTACAATCTGGGTAGATTAAATATTTGGGGCATATTACAGGTCATTACTGTTAATCTGACACAGGAGTACCAAAGTGCCAATATACAAAGTTCAGTACAACAAATTAATTTCATGTTAACTATACTTTAATATCAATATATGCGTTTAAAAGTCATTTTGGCTTCTGACGCCGCAACACCCCCATTAATTTACTTCTGGCTTTAAAAGCACAAACCCAAAAGCTCTGTAACTGGAATCTAACACTTCTTTCTAAAAATTAAAATTCAAGAAAAAAAAATTAGATTCAGTCGTTTTCATTTAAAACTGCGCAACATCTAATAACTTTTATCAATATCCTTCTGCTTGTAAAAAAAACAACACAGCTACAATCTTACTACATCACGCTTTGGATATTTGGCTCACGTTTATATCAAATTACTATCAGAAATCAAAGATTTTTTCTAACAATATCCTTAACTCTTACAAAATGTACATTTTATACATAATTCACCCAGTTTAAAATTTCTTCACACAATTTTATCCCTTTCTTAAACAATACTACCTCTGTTTAAATACAAGAGCTCTGATGTCAAAATGGCTTTCAGACAATCAGAAAACAAACTGTTTAAATGCAATTTTATCAGCTGAGACTTAACTCTTTAGATTAAAATTAAAATATATATCCCTCAATACTAAATAAAACGAAAGAATTTCAAACTTGTGTCAACATTTTATAAATTTCCCTAAAGGAATAATCAAAAACTGGTAAAAAGTAAATGTGGCAGTAATATGCATATTTACTATTGCTTTTAAAGCTTCTAATGTGTGTGTTGTCTTTTAAAAGTTTTTCTCCTACCCTAGGCAGTAAGCAGTCTACAAAACTGGTATTTCCATTACAGAATTTGTTGCAAACATTGTCCTAAGGTTGGAAACCAGTCTACAAAAGTGGCAATCCTATAACAGTATTTGTTGTAAACATTGTCCTAAAGTTTGAAACCACTTCTACAAAACTGTCAATTCTATCCCAGAATTTGTTGCAGACACTGTCCTAAGGTTTGAAACCAGTCTACAAAACTGGCAATTCTATCACAGAACTTGCTGCAAACACTGTCCTAAGGTTTGAAACCAATCTACAAAACTGGCAATTCTATCACAGAATTTGTTGCAGACACTGTTCTAAGGTTTGAAACCAATCTACAAAACTGGCAATTCTATCACAGAATTTGTTGCAGACATTGTCCTAAGGTTTGAAACCAATCTACAAAACTGGCAATTCTATCACAGAATTTGTTGCAGACATTGTTCTAAGGTTTGAAACCAGTCTGCAAAACTGTCAATTCTATCACAGATTTTGTTGCAGACATTGCCCTAAGGTTTGAAACCAGTCTGCAAAACTGTCAATTCTATCACAGATTTTGTTGCAGACATTGCCCTAAGGTTTGAAACCAATCTACAAACTGGCAATTCTATCACTATCACAGACTTTGTTGCAGACATTGTCCTTAGGATTGAAACCAATCTACAAAACTGGCAATTCTATCCCAGAACTTGTTGCAGACATTGTCCTAAGGTTTCAAACCAATCTACAAACTGGCAATTCTATCACTATCACAGACTTTGTTGCAGACATTGTCCTTAGGATTGAAACCAATCTACAAAACTGGCAATTCTATCACAGAATTTGTTGCAGACATTGTCCTAAGGTTTGAAACCAGTCTACAAAACTGTCAATTCTATCACAGAATTTGTTGCAGACATTGCCCTAAGGTTTGAAACCAATCTACAAACTGGCAATTCTATCACAGACTTTGTTGCAGACATTGTCCTTAGGATTGAAACCAATCTACAAAACTGGCAATTCTATCACAGAACTTCTTGCAGACACTGTCCTAAGGTTTGAAACCAATCTACAAAACTGTCATTCTATCACAGAACTTGTTGCAGGCATTGTCCTAAGGTTGGAAACCAGTCTACAAATTAAACTGGCAATTCTATTACAGAATTTGTTGCAGGCATTGTCCTATGGTTTGAAACCAGTCTACAAAACTGGCAATAATTAATTCTATCCCAGAATTTGTTGCAGACCTTGTCCTAAGGTTGGAAACCAGTCTTAAAACTGCTGTATCTGATTGATTGCTTCTGACCACAAATTTGGAATTGACAAATGACAAAGCTGCTTTACTGAGACTGCAAGTATCTCAAAACTCAATTTTGTTAGAGAAATCAAAGGTGGAATCAAGGGAAACAACTCTTTCTTCAGTTTCTCAACAAAATGTGGAATCTACAACTTTCATGTGATGCTTGTCCACTTTTGACATGGTGATTTATCATTTATTACTCTCTATATAAAAATTTAACCTTTACTCTGCTGAAATTCGACAATGAACTGGTCCATCTTTCAATTTGGACAGTACCATTAACTGTCAAAAGGGATCCTTACCACAAAGATACTGACTAAAGGGAAAACAGTGCAGATCATGATCTACACTGTTCGCAAAGGCAGAATCAATCATGTCCAGCATAATAAGGGTTAATATAGATCTGTTAGTGCATTTTTGTACTTAGAGCTGTAATGTGACAGCAAGTGACAGAACAGGGGAGGTAATTTAAAAATTTTAAATTGCTGTAACTTTGTCATTTCTCTTTTCAAATTTGATGAAATAGACTGCAAAGTGCTTTTGATGATTCATTGATATTATCTCAATCAGAAGCAACTTGAAAATGTCTCAAAAATTAATTTTCTGTTGATGTCACCAGTTTTATACCAAACCAGACAGTATACTATTATTTGGGACCTTACACAGAGTTAACCTTTAGTCTGCTTGCGGCAAGTGGTTCTTCCTTTTCGACCAGTGCAGATCAAGATCAGCCTGCACATTAGACAGTAAATTTTCAGTGAACACCCCTTTAATTAATAAATTGCACTGCCCAAAGGGAATGGAAGACCAGTCCATTTCAGAAATTTAACACTGGGTAAAGATTAAAGTTCTTACCTTATTCTACCAATCTACCTGGTGGAAAAGTTTGATTGACAAGTCCAAAAACAGCATATCTTTCCAAGCTCAATGTCAACAAAATCCAAAATGTTGGAACATAGAATGTGTTAATAAAATCCAAAATATAGCCAACACAGACCTCTAGATTACCACATAAAACCTTCTCTCTAGTACATGATGATTTCACATGTAAAAAATATATATAATACACTTGTACTTAAACCCTGTCAACTGTAGCTGAAGGCACGGTAATTTACATTTTCATTACAAGCATTACAAGATGGGATTATTTTCCCATCGTCAATATTGTAGACGCAATTACACATAACGAAATAGCAAATCATCCGTCGGAAATTATAGAATATTTTCATAACACTGAAAGGAAAAAATTGTAATCCAAAACTTACGTGCAAACTTTAAATAAATTCCGTAATTTTTAGGATTTACATGAACTAAAATGTAGTGAATAAGAATAAAACCTTTGGTTTACGCTCGAGTGAGCAAGACATAACATCTTACGGGCTTTCGTATAAACCAAAAATATACCTAATTGAAGTGTTTGTATCAGAAAAAAAATTTCACCTGGTTACACTGTTTGGTAGGTCCTCATGTTTAAAGTACATCTCCAACACGTTCATGCGTAACTTTAAATATTCAGTGCATAAAAATTAAAAGTTTATATAACTAAAACGTTGACAAAAAATTCAACCTGCACTATTAAGTACCTCAAAATTAAGTCACCTGTTTGCTGTTTAATTTTCATATAATGACAAAATGAAATTGTTGTAATTGGAGTCAGTGTGCCACAGCGGTTAACAGGTTGGAGTACAACACCAGCAGTCTAGGTTCGATTCCTGGCCACAGCTGATATCCCGACTAGTGTTCAGTGCACCCAGCATTTAAATTGGTGCTGTTTCCAGCAGTGTTGGCTTAGACTGAATGCTGGAGAGGTAAATATGATGCCCGCCATGAGCTCGACTGGTCACAAGAAGTTTAGTCAACTACTCTGTGACATTATATGAAACTTTACCATTACCTTTTACTTTATGAGCTCAAAGCAAGAAGCAAGACAAACAAGAGATGTCCATTAGACAATGCACTCTACTATTTGACAATTATTTCTTACTTGAAGAAGGGCCATATCTTTCACTAACCATTAGGTACAATATTTTAAAAATAACTAGCTTGACAGTTAAATTAGCATGAACAACTTTGAATCAAAGTAAAAAAAAAGACCAAATTTTTATGTAAATTCAACAAAGAGTTACCTAACCTTATCATAAGGTTTGATGACAGGCAGTTTAAATCTAATACAAGATTGAGATGGCTTACAGAAGGTCGGTGGTTCTACCCAGGTGCCCACTCGTGATGAAATAATGCACGAAGGGGCACCTGGTGTCTTCCTCCACCATTAAAGCTGGAAAGTCGCCATATGACCTATGATGTGTCGGTGCGACGTTAAATCCACCAAGACTGAGAACACTGAGATAAGACCTTGCATGAATTCACTAAGGTGTGACAACTGAAGCTAGTGCCCAGAGGAGTTAAGAACAGCTCTCATTATTTTTCGAATATTAAGGCTAAGAACATAACATGATTGTTATTTTAGTTACTATTAAAGATATAACATTACTTCCAACAGAATTTCAGTTACTAATCCCCAATGATAATGCGATTCCCGCCGAAACGCGAGGACGAGTCTATTTCATGATAACTGACGAAATAATAATTCATAATGGTTACCCATTTACTTGACAATTAAATATTGGTATTTCTTTCATTTTAAATAGTTATTATGTATATGGCAACATAGCTCAGTTGGGTAAACTGCAGACAACAATTGGATATAAGCAAGTCGTTTTGTGGGTTCGAATCTTCATAAGAGTTTTTTTTTTCAGATTTGTTTTTTTTTTTCTATTCGTTTTCATTTTTATTTCATTACTTTTGTTTCTTTCTTTGATGGTTTGAATTTGTATATATGTCTTTATATAACACAATAACATGTTCATTATTTGCATGACTTGAGTGCATGCATTTAATCTATCATCTTTGATATATAATAAACTATTCTGATCTGCCATATCGGCTTTAGATACCTCTCTGTCGTATTGTCACAGAGCTCATGAAGGAAACCTAATTTTTATGCAAAAGTGAAATAAAAATTAATTCTCAATACTGAGTTTCAAACCCACACGGCAAAAGATCTGTTGACCATGGACATTATGCTTTACCACTGAGCTAATTTGTAATTTGAACAAAATCTTGAAATATTTAGATTGTAACATGCTAGAAAAATGCTGAATTCCCTATGTTCCATTTTAATCTATTTATAGTCATGTTTGTAAATATCAAGTTATCGTTGGGGCATAGTACGTGACATTGGTCTGTTGATCTACCCGGTCTTTCTTAACCTAGCACACTAACTACCCTACTTCAAGTTAAAAGGTAGAGAACTCAGGAACACTTACATGAAACATGAAACATGCAATCCAGGGATTTTTTAAGGCTGATTTTGGGGCCGAATATGGGCCCCATCCCAATTGCAACAAGCAAATTCGATGAATTGGAATCCCCCGCCAAAAGGGTCAGAGTTGAGGAATGGCAAAAAAATATATCCAGCAAAAAGTTAAGAATGTTACCAAGAAGCAAATAATTTCATTAGTCAAAATCAAATTAAAAGAAAATGAATGGTTTGTTTGGGTGGGGGGTGGGGTGAGGATACAACAGTTTACATGTTGATTATAAATATTGATAGAAAACAAAAAATGAAAAAAAGAACGAAAAATGAGAAAAAAAAAAAAAAAAAATGGGGGGGGGGGGGGGGGGGGGAGGGTGGTGAGGGGGGGGGGGGTGACCAAGGTAAGGTGGTGACCAGGTGTAGGTACACAACATCACATGTTTATAATAAATGTCCATGGAAAAGAATGAAAGAAGTTTAATGATATTCTTCCAATTGGTTGGTTTGTTATGTACAGATCTGTGGATTTTTAAACAATTGAAGGGCAATAACTATATGGAAAATTGACCAATCGAAAAAAAACTTGAAGGGCATCATCGCAGTATCTTGGTTCATGTCTATTTCAAGTTTGATGAAATTCTACCTGCTAGTTACTGAGAAATGGCTGCAGACAGACATTTTTCATTAAATCAAGGGCAATAACTCTGAGGGAAATTGACCTATCAAAAAAAAAAAACTTGACAGGCATCAGCACAGTATCTTGGTTCATTTCTATTTCAAATTTGATGAAATTCTACCTGTTAGTTACTGAGAAATGGCTGCAGACGGACATTTTTTATTAAATCAAGGGCAATAACTCTAAGGGAAATTGACCAATCTAAAAAAAAACTTGACGGGCATCATCACAGTATGTTGGTCCATGTTTATTTCAAGTTTCATGAAATTCTACCACGTAGTTACTGAGAAATGGCTGCGGACAGACGGACGGACGGACGGACAACGCCATTTCAATACCCCCCTCCCGATTTCATCGGCGGGGGATAAAAATTTGCTTATTTTCCCAATTCTTAGGTTTAAATTTCCCAAAATTTTACTGACTGTTTATTGTCTGAGAGTTTCTCACTGAATAAATATCAGAAAATTTAGTAGACACTTTCAAAAGACAAAACAAAATAAAACAAAAGACTTGCAATATGATATTCAACAATAACAATGCTGAAATAAAGGTTGTATGATGATAAAACTTATTTTTTGAATTTCCCAATTTTCAGGTTTTACACACCATTTTTCCCAACTGATAGGGCTCCGGGCCCCAGTTTTGAAATGGTAAAAAAATCCCTGCAATCAGACAAACACATAAATTAAAACTATGATTATACGCAATGTGATGCATAGACCTGTATTTTACAGTGAGTATTATTGTGGAATGTAATTACAAACTGTATTTACAAAGGTGCAGTCAACTTGACACCCACAACCATGACCTGTATTATACAACCATACTCGTGTATCCAAAACAAGTGTATCATTGTGCAACAGTTATGCACGTAATCCATGCAAGCAATCAGGACAGTTATCTCCCTTTTTGTAGACAAGCTAAGGCAAGTATTATTTAGAGACTTACAGAAAACAATTTAAGCCATACAGCCCCTTTTCAGCTTTTGATGTTTGGGAATTTCCCCAAATACCCTTCCATAAGCCAATAGTCACATGAAGCCGTCGTTTATATGACTGAAAAATTGTTGAAAAAGACGTTAAACCCGAACACACACTCATCACATGAAGTTTTATACACAAATCGATTCAAAGTTAGCAATCTTAAACATGTATATGAGTAACCATTACTGAGCACCTTCTAAGCTTCTATAGTGTTAAACAACAACTAAAAACAACAACAAGTTCAACAACACTCCTGAAGCAACAACAACATTCTTAAACAACAACTGTGTCACTCTGAATTAACAACAACAACATGGAACTACAAATAACAACACCCTGAAACAAAAACAACAAACAACAACACTCTGAAGCAACAACAGTCTGAAACAACAACACCCAGAGTTAACAACAACAAAATAACAACACCCTGAAGCAACAACAAACAACAACACCTTGAAGCAACAACATCATAAAACAACAACACTATGAATGACCTGAACAACAACACCCTGAAAGAACAACATCATGAAAGAACAAAATTAATGGTTTCAACATAAAAAACATTTTAACCACTTACTTCCTATAAGTTGGATGTATTTCAAAGAGACAATAAATGACAAGTATATCAGTATCTTATCATTTTTATCTGGGGTAAATCATGTTACATTTAGAAGGCTGTATGATATAGGATGATAGTTTCCACTCATTAATAATATGGTAAGTCTTAAGACCAAGCTGGTATATAAGATAATCCACACTGTCATTCGTTAAAATGTGAAACTTTCTCAAAATTTCTCAGAACTTTGAATTTTGTAAAAGTTGGAATTACTGCTGTATTACCTTTTGAGAATCATAACAACTGCCAACTTTACAAAGTCAAGTTATCTGAAAGGTTCATGGAACTTTAATCGGGACTTGCAAAACCATAGCCCATTCCTGCTCTGTTTATGAGCAGACAAGTGGATCTGTTGAGCCCTGTAGACCCCTAAAAATAAATTTATCCTGTTTTTACATCTTTGAAAAGTCAGGTAATCCCAGAGTATGCATTACATTTAATAATCATTATTGAACAATTTTCTTCTGAACTGTAAAATTTTTACCGAACACCTTTATTTTGGTGCAAATTTCCACCCTTTTCATTCGCTGCAGCGTTATTTTTCCCTCCTAAGGGCACAGACCCGGCCTTACATCCCCCTGCCCCACAAAAGTGAAAAAAACACTGTAGATTCCAGTGAACTATCATCATGAACTTGTCCATCTTTAAATTTGGACAGTTCTATAACCTGTTAAAAAGGGTTGCTTACCAAAAACATACTGACTGAATGGCAAACAGTGCAGATCATGATCAGACTGCACAGATGTGCAGGCTGATCATGATCTACACTGGTCACAACGGCAGAACCAATTGTGTCCAGCATAGTAAGGGTTAAGCTTATAAACAAGGGAACACAACTAGTGTGTGGCTAATTAAAGAAAGACTCCAAAGTTCATCCAACAATTTGCCACTTCAGCTTTATTTGCTTTTATTTTACTGATGTCACTCAAACATCTTTCCACTATCTCCTAAACTATTTAAGCTTCTTACGTATCCAAATACATGTTGTAGTTTCTTAAACCATTACCCTGCTGTATGTAGATCATGAACAGCATACACGGATGTGCTGGCTGATCTTGGTCTGCGCTGGTCGCAAAGGCAAAACCACTTGCCGCCAGCAGGCTAATGGTTAAGCTGGATTGCTGATTGCAATTTGAAACCTACGTTGAAGCTTCAAGGACTCTTCCTAGTAAAATCAAAACTGATTATTTTAAATGTAGATGGGGTTATGACGTTAAGATGACATTCCAAGACTAGCTGTCAGACCTCTTATTTTCTGGACAATGATCCATCAACACTTTATTTTAAATGGCACCAGACAAAATCTGGACCAGGGTTTGGTCGTTTTGTAAATCAAATTCACATAAAGTAAAATACGGTTTTAAATCAAAACAATTTTATTTTAAAAAAAAATAGCCAAAAGCATACAACCAATACGGATATCCTAGATTCAGATCATGATATAGCAGAAATTTCACCAGCTGCGATCCCTGATTAAGATATTACAGGGAAGATATATTTGTATAGGGCACAAGCAGCTTTCAAGATATTTTTGTATAGGACACAAGCAGCTTTCATTCATTCCCAAACTCATAAATAGACTTAAAGATGAGATCTCTCACCGTGAACCATGGTATATTTTTACTCTTAAATCTAATTATAATTTCAAATTACATCAATCGATAAGGTAATTTATTTATTTTGTTGGGTTTAACATCACAACAACACAATCGATCAAGTAAACATTTTACGCCATTGAATACTGTGATGTTGTAACAAGATTATATAAATTGTATATTTTTACACGAACCGTCTTTTTCATAGTCAAAATAACAGGTCTGATATATACGTTTTTAAATATAATAACTTTCATTAAATTTTAGAAAATCAACGATTGTTTCCATATTAAAGATACCTTTCTTTTATTCCCTAGCCCAAATCACCAAAAAATTGCTAAAAGATGTTATAATCTCAGAGATGCATAAACTAGAAGTACATTCTGCATGCCCAACATGCAGAATGTCAAGCCCGCCAGCACCTTTGGCCTCTAAGTGTGACCTTGACCTTAGACCTAGGGACCTGGTTGTTGCAAATGACACTCCTCATAATGGTGAATATTCATGCCAAGTTACATCAAAATGCCACCATGCATGAAGAAGACACACACAGGAAAAACTTCCAAATTGACCTTTGACCTCAAACTGTGACACTGACCTTTGAGATACATGTAGGAACATGCAGTTTGCACATAGACTGGCATCAGTCGTTAGAGTCATTACCTGTAAAGCACTTGGCCATAAAAACCTCTCTGATACCACTTTTTCATAAAATTTACAATATCTCTAGCCTCTGTCTGTTGAGATAAGCCACAGTAAAAGGGAGCTACAGAAAATTTGATATATATTTAAAAAAAAAAAAAAAAATGGGAAATGTTTAATCTCAACAGACTGTGTAAGTCTATTTGCACATGACACTCCTCACTGAGGTAAACATTCATGCTAAATATAAACAAGATTGGTCCATGCATGTCTAAGTTATGGTCCGGAAAAAAATTGGACAGATGGACAAACAGACGCACACACACACGGACCTGCCAAAAGTGACAACTATATCAAGCTCACCGCAAGCGGGCTCGACAAAAATTACATTCTTTAATTAATTCTATAAATCCATTAAGTTTAGTATATTATAATTATCAAAAATTAGCCACTCGATTAAATGACTTAATTGAAACTTAGTGCTGTAAAATGAAACTGCTGGTAGATCAAGTATCCACAGTGCTATTTCATCTAAGCCTCTGGTTTTTGAATTCCATCCAAAGACTGTTAAAAATTGGGTTTTTTACACTGATTTGAAATTCTGGCAACTGATTTCTGCAATCGCTATGGAAACACTTGTGTGTTTTATCTTGGAAAGTTAGCTTGTCGTTTTGAATTTCCACACTTTTTTCTTGAAAACTTCCAGCAAACAGAATAGGGACTTTTTAGTGTGTGAAATTATTGTGCTATAAAGGAGCATGTAACTGAAACAGGTTTTCCCCACAGGCGCATTTATCCTATATAAAACACTAACAGTTTCTTTGATGTTGTAAAATGTGCTTTGTTCTAATCCAAAGTTTCTACTGTATTGTATTTGAACTTGCAAAAAAATAGATTAGCAAAATTTACCTGTAAAAACGTCTTGTTTCTTCTTTTTCAAAACTTAGAGCAAGCACATTTACCAGGTATGTATTTAGTCAACTAGAAAACTGGACACTTACTGAGACTGAAAATGGAATTGATTCTTTTTTACTGTGCTTAGACTGTAATTTTCCACTTGATTTGTTTCCATTGAACATTGTTGTAAAACCATGTATAACAAATTAACAAAATACTATAAATTTACATTATATTAATTTTTATTTGTTTGTTTTGGGTTTAACGCCGTTTTTCAACAGTGTTTCAGTCATGTAACGGCGGGCAGTTAACCCAACCAGTATTCCTGGATTCTGTACCAGTACAAACCTGTTCTCCGCAAGTAACTGCCAACTTCCCCACATGAATCAGAGGTGGAGGACTAATGATTTCAGACACAATGTCGTTTATCAAATAGTCACGGAGAACATACGCCCCGCCCGAGAATCGAACTTGCGACCCCGAGATCCGTAGACCAACGCTCTTACCTACTGAGCTAAGCGGGCGGGCTAGTTTAATTTACTATTGTATATTATATGTTGAGGCACACATGGTAGATGGGGACACCCAATGTGAAGTCGTTACTTACTTACTCACTTACTTACACTTGGTCAACCACAAAATGGTGGGGAGTGGGGGTGGATACTTATACTGAAGTTTGTTTTAAAAACTGGATGATTACTTAGTAATTGGCAGATATTTATTCCAGCAGTGTGACTCCTAAAAAGTGTATTACACCAGACAGCATGCTAGATGGAACTTCCATTTTTTCCCTCTTTTTTAAGAAGGCAAAACTGCAGGGCTTTTTCTTCTTTTAGGAACTGACTCTGGTAAATAGTCTTTCCCCAGCTCAAGAAGGAGGGTTTTTCCGATTTGACCAAGAAATCCCCTAAATTTTTTATTACACATTTCAGGTTCTTCGGTGGTTAAAGTCGCTGACCCCTCGAGCCTCATTCAGGGCATTGTGAAAGCCATCAAGCTGACTTTTAGGTCAGTGGTTCTACCCAGATGATCGTCCTGTGATGAAATAATGCACGGAGGGGCACCTGGGGTCTGCCTCCACCATCAAAGCTGGAAAGTCGCCATATGACCTGTAATTGTGTTGGTGCGCCGTTAAATCTAACAAAAACAAATTACCTATTTCAGTAACTGTTGAAATTCGTAATATATTTATATAAGTACCTAAACATTAAAAACATATATAACCAAATCTTTACTGTTCAAACCTATTTCTTTTGAAAATTAAAATCATCAAAAATACAACTTGACAAATTTACCCCTCCAAGAAGGAGTCAGCCCCAACATGCAAATGTGACAAAGAAAAAAAAAACACTCCCCACCTCCACAGACACACCCCAATAACACTTTCAATGAAACCAGTGTCATCGCTAAATTTTTTCTAAAAATCTGTGAGTCTGGAGCATGGCTAAATGATTTTTTCCCTAGAAAACCAGAGGTACAGCACAAACTGACACTAAGTGATTATTTATCTAGACCATGATAACATTTGTTCTGATAGTGTCATTCAAGTCATTATACCCAGCCATCAAATATAAATATCTTATCTCAAGGTATTGTTTACAACTGCCAAATTTCCTACTTTTCTGGATTTAATTAAATTCATGAAACAATTTCCAGAGAATATAGTGTGGGTTAGCAAAGACTTGAAACAGAAAAATAAATCTACAACTTTCTGAAATTCATGACTTGGTACACTTCTGGACTAAAGAATACATAATATTATGAATGGTCCAAATACAGGCTTTTAAAGTAGAGGTAAAAAGATGGAGAATCACAAGATAACAGTCATGAACCCCGAGATCTATCTAACAAGAACTGGACCAGTCTGCAAACTCCAGCATTTGATTGGCTGTTGCTAAGCAGAAGTTTGAAATTAACCAATGACAAGGCTGCAATCTGAGACTGGTCTTCAAGCACAGCTTTCATAACAACAGACCAAGTCAAACTTTCACAGACCCAGTCAAACTTTCATAGACCCAGTCAAACTTTTACCAAACCAGTCAAACTTTCATAGACCCAGTAAAACTTTTATTTATTTTATCTGATGATTCATTTGCTCCCCATTCACCTGTAGTTCTCTACTAACATCAAACATCTATTAAAAGATTGTCACATAAAATACCAGCAGTGACACTTACCATTAGTGGAAAGTTGTACAAACTAATTGCCTGGTCATAAGTAAATATCAGTAAATACACTGGATAAAACAATAAAAAGTATAGCTGTCAAGTAAGATGTATGTATAACCTGCCAGCTACTCAATTCATGTGTTTTTTTCTAACTTGTGATAAGTCTGACTGCTAAGACAACCTGGTCAGGTAGAAAGTGAAACCCACAGGCTCATATCATTTGTCTTTTTTATTTTCTTTTACACCAAATTTTTATACTTTGTCAGTGAAATGTGTATACCTTTTACCAAAATGGTCATTTACCTATAAAGAGACTTCTTCTCTGGTCATCTGAAACATCAAATGAGCCGCACCATGAGAAAACCAACATAGTGGCTTTGTGACCAGCATGGATCGAGTCTGGTCAGGATCCATGCTGTTCACTAACGGTTTCTCTAGTAGTAATAGGCTTTGAAAGCGAACAGCATAGATCCTGACCAGACTGCGCAGATGCGCAGGCTGGTCTGGATCCATGCTGGTCGCAAAGCCACTATGTTGGTTTTCTCTGGCGCGGCTCAAATAAGGACTAGATTTAATGGCTTTTGGGTCAAATTTTCAATGAAAGCGAACAGCACGGATCCTGACCAGACTGCGCGGATGTGCAGGCTAGTCTGGATCCATACTGGTCGCAAAGCCACTATGTTGGTTTTCTCATGGTGCAGCTCGAATAAGGACTAGATTTAATGGCTTTTGGGTCAAATTTTCAGAGATGCGCCATAAATGCAAACTTACCATAACATAGGTACCTTAGCTCCATCACAAGAAAGTGACGATAAGGAAAGGAGCATTTTATGTGGTGCAGCTATCACCAGGTTCATGAGTATAAGATTTATACTTTATGCCTCATTTTGTTCTGAAAAACTTATTTTGAAAATTGGAAAATAAAGTGCCATGTAAACACACTTTGACGACTGGCTGGCAATGATTTTGCTTATGTAAAATGTAGTGCTACGAGATTTTCTCCAAATGTGGACATTAGCTTCAGTCACTTCACTGGAAAATTTCCACTTGTTCCTGTGCCTATATTAAAATCTTATTTGTTTGCCGCTTCCACCGAACAGTTAACCCATCAGAATTGCGCTTGTCGGCAAAAATTTTTAACTTAAAATATATGATATGTCAGCTGACAGCACTATTTCACTCTTAGTCAAGCTGTCTGACTCATAGATAAATACAATATAATTATGATAGTGGGTCAACTTAACAATATTATTTGACTATCTCTTTTTCTGAAAAAAAATTTCTGAACACCTCTCAAATGTTTAACCTTGATTAAGAACTTAAAAAATTTACGGAATATCTGACACTGTTTCAAAGTAAGTTGTTGTTTTTTTTAACAACTAAATAAGGCTTAGTTTAAAAAAAATCAATCATTCACCTGAGGGTAGGTCACAAAACACTGCACTTGAACCTTAATTGGTAAATATCTCAGGATGCAGTCTTCAGTATAGCACACTAAAAGAACTTCATTCAGCTGGGAATATATTCTGAGGCCCTTGTTTTGGGTTTAGTGCTGTTTTTCAACAGTATTTCAGTTTAAAGGTGATGGCCAGCAGTTAAAGCAACAAGTGTTCCTGGATTCTGTACTAGTACAAACCTGTTCCCTGCAAGTAAATGCCAACTTCCCCAAATGAATCAGAGGTAGAGGACGAATGATTTCAGACACAATATCTTTTATCAAATTGTCACGGAGAACATACAGCCTGCCCGAGGATCAAACTCATGACGTCGCACTCCATAGATCAGCATTCTCCCTATTGACCTAAGCGTCTGACGCCCTTGGTTCGTGTCTCAAGTTGACTATTTTTCTTATCTGGTGAGCCACAAGGGAGTGTATACTATCTTTCTTATCCTTAACTATCTAAATCCGTGACTGTGCCGCTGACATTTTTTATACATCCATAATGCTACTTGTAAGTGTCTTTGGTGATCATGTTGTCCATGTTCTCATACAAAATTAGAGAATAAATTTCAATATAAAGGAAGGATACGTCACAGTATAGAACTTCATAAATGTATACTATACAGCAGCTCAGGCGGTAAAGCATCAAATGCAGTGCCAGTAATTCCTGTCCTGGTCTGTTGCACATTTTTTTTTTCACTCTGTGACATAAGTCCATAAAAGTTTGATGCGTTGCTAAGAAATACCGAGATAAATTTTTCATATGGGCAATATCCCCACTCGCGTCAAACACCCGTTGGAAAGACCATTGCCCCATCACAAATATAAAACAATCTGAACGTTAAATTATTTTGACTATCTGTGACACGAACCATACAAAACTAGCGCAGGTCTGTTCAGTGGTATGTGTTATTATTTTTCTTAGTTTAACAAATATCTCATCAAGATAGATCTAGCATGCAACAGAACAGAACAAGAAACTTTGAAGACTTGACCCTTGCTTTATCAGTTTCTCAGACAGACTGACAAACTACGAACATGGCTTCTTCCACAAAAAAATAAAGTTAGATACAAGTTCTAACAACTCTAATTACTTATTCACTGTTGTTTTGTTCTCTTTCAAAAGTTCTACCGGATTTTAGTAACCTAGCCTTTAGCAGGGTCAATTTTCGAACACAAGTTTGTTCCCATCAAGTTTATCATACATACATGAACAAAGTAAATATAGATATTTATGTGTCAGAAAACGCTTTAAAGGAATAAGTTAGAAATATATCTAATGTCAAGCATAAATAACTGACAAACGTCTACAAACACAGCCAAATTCCTCCTACCTAAAAGTTTCTCGACTCGGAAGCATCCATCTTGATGACGTCATTTTAACAGGTGCTCGAAATTCCAATTAACTGTGATACGACATCCTACCGGAAAAAGAAGTGATACGGTCTACGTAAGACACTGTCCTTTCGTGCTGGCGGTAAAACTCCCAGTCAACTCGTCCCCGATTTGGTCATTTCGTCCCCCAAAATTGGTCATTTCGTCCCCCTCATCATAAAATTTGGTCAACTCGTCCCCGATTTGGTCATTTCGTCCCCCAAAATTGGTCATTTCGCCCCCTCATTATAAAATTTGGTCAACTCGTCCCCCGTTTGGTAATTTTGTCCCCCTTAATATTTTAAGCATTTTTGCATTTTTATGATATTTTTGACTTTGAAAACTTGTATTTAAAATCATTGTGAGTTTTGAAGGAGTTATATTGGAAATAGTTAACTTTAAATAATTAGGTTTGATAAAATGATAAAAGAAATATACTGAAAATATAAGACAATTAACTGAAATAAAATATAAAAAATAAATACAATGCTCTTAGTATTAAAAATATTATATAATAGGAAATCTAATTAACTTTTTAAAAATCATAGTAAGAAAAGAGAGAGCAATAAATCGTTACCCCTGTTATCTGTCACATGCTTATATTAATTTTTTGTCATTAAAGTAAAAAAGAAATACTTCAAAAGTAGGGAAACAGTGGTTTCTAAAAAAGTAGAATGAGCATATACCTGCATGCGAAAGGTGTTAAAGGTTATTAATCACATTAAAAGGCGTTGATTGGGCTGATTGGAAGGTGTTAATGGTATTTACTTGCATGAGAAGTTGTTGATTGACCGGATGAAATGTGTGAAAATTTCCCCCAAGTAGAATTAAATGTGTTAGTAGTTGATTGGAGTGAGGAAATCATTTATTATAAAAAAAACGTTTCATAAAAAGTTTAATATTATTCAAGAGTTTGAAAATAAGCAGCAACAAATACGGACTTTTAAACAGCTATCATGTTGTCCAACATAGCAGACTTACAAAAACAAAACAGAAAAAAAAACCTGAAAATCCTCCTTGTTAAATCGATCACTTTTAAAGCAAAATGCTCTTAAAACAAACTTGAAGCATAGATATACTTATTTGAAAGAAAAAAAAAACAGATTATTATCATACTTTGATTATTACTTTTTTTCAAAATACGTTTTAAAAAGGGGGCCGAAAAAGGGGGGACGAAATGACCAATTTGAAATCGCCGAGGGGGACGAAATGACCAAATCGAGGACGAGTTGACTGGGGGACGAGTCGACTAGGGGACGAGTTGACTGTAAATCGTAAAATTTATCTTTTTTCTTCAATATTATGTTCACATCCAGCACAAAAAAAGAATGGATAAATGCTGTATGCGTGGACATTACACACAAAAATACGGAGACAAAGTTAAACAAATACACAGCGAGGTAAAAAAAAAAAATAATAAAATAAAGTAATGCAGTGAGGCACCGCCTTGGGAGGTCAGTGGCATGAGCACCACTGGTAGCTTTAAACCGGGTAATGCACGCATCTTACATCACTTTTTACCGCCGCCGTGTGCAAAAGTCACAGCCAGGTGAATTCCTAGTACACTCAATGGTGGCAGAAGACATATGGCATGTACAAAACACAAAGCTAGCTGCTCATGTAAATTTATATTTAAAAAAGCCCTAAATTACCACAAATGCGTGTACTCGAAGCTATTCATTTCCAGAAGACATCAAGAGGACGACAGACGAGCTTAAGAACTGTCTTTCATGGACTCCCCGCCTGATCAAGAGATAAGGTTTTGATAGATCGCAGATCGAAGTGTCTTTGAAATGCTATTAAATTTCATGACCAAATATAAATAGCGACTGTAAAAAGCAACAAACTGATTAGCTTTGGTTACGCAGTTTATAACAATGATAGATTTGCAGAAGAATATCATTTGTAATATGTTAATTTTTTTTTTTTAAATCCTCAGCATGACTGTAATGACATACTGAATTAAGCCCGGGGTATATGAATCGTTACTGTATATATCAACGTCCAAGTGGCGGGAATTTACAACACAAAAAGAAACAAAAAACACGCAGTCTTTTTAATTTCTGTTTGCATAATATTTTTATACACTTTAAAAACATGTATGGAAAGACAATCAATCTATTGAAAGACTGAAATGTGCATTCACAGTTATGCCCCTTTCAATCCTTTCTTTACTGCTTTCCTGGTAGGTAGACGATAATATAGATTATTCTTGTTTCATTGCCTGGGTAGAATCACTGGCCTTCCGAAAGCTACCTGGGTGGCTTCTTCACATGAAGAATTCTACGCTCCAAACAAGGCTCGAACCCACATTGGTGAGGATCAAGTAGTTTAAAGTCAGCGACCTTATCCACTCGGCCACGGAGGCCCCCGAAGGAAGATTGCAGCTAAAATGGCATGGCACAGGATTTTAATGGTTAAAATGGTTCTGTATGTGTTCCTAAAATGTGGAAGAGTATTTGTTCTTAGAACATGGAAGAGAATGTGTTCTCAGAACGTGGAGGAGCACGTGTTTTTAGAACGCGGAGGCGTATGTGTTCTTAGAACGTGGAAGAGAATATGTTCTTAGAACGTGGAAGAGTATGTGTTCTCAGATAGTGGAAGAGAATGTGTTCTTAGAACGTGGAAGAGTATGTGTTCTTAGAACGTGGAGGAGTATGTGTTCTCAGAACGTCGTGGAGTATGTGTTCTTAGAACGTGGAAGAGAATGTGTTCTCAGAAAGTGGAGGAGTATGTGTTCTTAGAACGTGGAAGAGAATGTGTTCTCAGAACGTGGAGGAGTATGTGTTCTTAGAACCTGGAAGAGAATGTGTTCTCAGAACGTGAAGAATATGTGTTCTTAGAACGTGGAAGAGAATGTGTTCTCAGAACGTGGAGGAGTATGTGTTCTAAGAACATGGAAGAGAATGTGTTCTCAGAACGTAGAGGAGTATGTGTTCTCAGAACGTGGAGGAGTATGTGTTCTTAGAACGAGGAAGAGAATGTGTTCTCAGAACGTGGAAGAATATATGTTCTTAGAAGAGTATGTGTTCTTAGAACGTTGAAGAGTATGTGTTCTCAGACCGTGAGGAGTATGTGTTCTTAGAACATGGAATAGTATGTGTTCTTAGAACGTAGAATAGTATGTGTTCTTAGAACGAGGAAGAGAATGTGTTCTCAGAACGTAGAGGAGTATGTGTTCCCAGATCGTGGAAGAGTATGTGTTCTTGGAAGAGTATGTGTTCTTAGAACGTTGAAGAGTATGTGTTCTCAGAACATGAGGAGTATGTGTTCTTAGAACATGGAATAGTATGTGTTCTTAGAACGTAGAATAGTATGTGTTCTTAGAACGTGGAAGAGTATGTGTTCTCAGAACGTGGAAGAGAATGTGTTCTTAGAACGTGGAAGAGTATGTGTTCTTAGAAAGTGGAAGAGTATGTGTTTTTAGAACATGGAAGTATGTGTTCTTAGAACGTGGAAGAGAATGTGTTCTCAGAACGTGGAGGAGTATGTGTTCTTAGAACGTGGAGGAGTATGTGTTCTTAGAATGTGAGGAGTATGTGTTCTTAGAACGTGGAAGAGATTGTGTTCTTAGAACGTAGAGATGAGGCTGCATCTTTAGTACGAGGATTTTCTTAAGGTACCTTTTAGTTCACGCGAGGTAATGAAGTGTGCAACAATGCTCACGTTTAAGCAGTATAACATTAATCAACTCAATGATTTCAAAATCCATGCATGCAGATTTTTCCAACCCAAAAGCAACATGATGAATACAATATACATAAATTTTACTATAACTGAAAATATCGTATTTCTAGAATCCTAAAAATCGTAACTTTTGAAGTTTAGCCAGATATTGTTCACTAGCTATTACATGAGATATCTTGTTGCTATTTTCCTTTGTTTATACCATGGGTTGTTTTTGTCTTTTCATGCAGTCACGTTGATTATGACCGGTTCTCTCGTCTGCCCAATCAACCAAGTACATCGACCACAACAAGCATTGTGACGTCATCAAACACAACGGTAGACGGTCCCTGATGAAAACCGTCACATAAATATTCTGGAGACAGGAGGCATATTTCCTTGCATTCTTCTTGTGATAGAAACACAAACTGTTCTTCGCTGACAAATTCCTCCATTCTATTACCTATAGGCTGGGGATATGTGTCAGGAACTTTTTGGTAAGCTTCTGGGAATACCTCAGGGCAAGTTTCAACACATCGTTTCACAGAATAATTAGTTTGTCCCTCCTTACACGAACATGTATTGTTTGAACAGACTAGTGTCGGTTCTGGGCAGAAAATATCGTGTTTACAGTACTTGTAGAAACATTCAGGATGTTTCGTCCACTTCCCCGCTTCACACTGTATAGTCGGAGAACCATAGAGCTGGAGGTCATCGTCACATGAAAATGTCAGACTTGATCCCACTATGATTTTGTCCTGCAAAATATCTGTTACATTTCCAACATCGTAGATACGTTGTCCGGACAGAGTTTGTATTGTAGCTTTACTCCAGTCCCCGCCATTAATCTCTTCAGGTATTTCACATACTTGTTTACAAACAACTTCGTCTCCAACATTCCACCCTCCCGCTCTCCCACACTGTGCCACGCTCATGCGTTCGTCCACTGCGTAACCTTCACGGCATTTTATTTCAGACTTTGAGCCGACGTTTTTCATATTTCCATAAGCGATGCCATTTTTCACGTGAAATTTTCCGCATTCGGCGTACTTGCACGAGTTGTCATTATCACACAGCGTACCCGGAGGACACTCATCATCACACGGTCCGACGTATGCCGTCAACTTCTCTCGAAACACATAATCTGGTGCATTATCCAGTTCGAATTTGTCCTGAATCGATTTGGAATTCAGCTCGCACAGCTTCTTCTTTCTGTGGTAATTAATAGAACGGCAAGACGTTCTAATGTTACATTCGTCATTACAAGATTCCAAGCTCACTGTCACCAAACTTTTGATGATATGTCCAGTCAATTTTCGTCCAAAGTACTGCTTTTGTGCGCCAACGACCGTAGAGCAAAATCCGAAAATAGTTATCCAAATAGTCAGAGAGCTTTTTGACAGAGGAACGTTACCTCTCTGAAATTTCATTTTCAACAAAATCATCGACTGTTGCTTCACTAAATTGGTATCATTTCCATTTCTCATGACGAAATGATTCTTTTGAATGATTTGGTTACTTCATTTAATACTTTCTTTGTGGTTTTTGTAAAGTTGATAACAAAGCAGTTAGTGAATAGTAAATTATTAACAAGTAATGAAATATTAATGGGAAGTAAGAGAATGTCGTATTGTTTACAAAATCATTGAACAAGAAGTATTCCCCTTAAATCCATTTACTTCTTTACCAACAATGCTAAACATGCTTTATACAGATATATTAAGCTATCTGGTTGATACTGTTCGTATTTTGTTTTATGATGCAATCGTCTATAAAATCAATACCTTTGTTTTCCTCCTTAAACAGAAAAAGAAGACATTAAATGTGTTTTTAATCAGTTAAAGCAAATGAATTGACTGCACAGAAGACAGTATCCTTGGGTGAAAATTATCGGCCCTTGTACTTTTTCTATGGAATCGCGGTTTGGACGAAAATGTCAATGGAATTGATACCTCGTTGCGAATTCGATGGTAGGTTATGGAATAGAATTCCATATTCTTTTCCTTGAGAATCCGAGGGTAACTAACGGAATAGATACATGTATATCTTTGGGTGAAAATTTTGAATTTATACTCTTTCTCACGAATTCTATGGTAGGTAACGAATTCGAAATAGATGTCTACATATATAGAAAGTTTGAATTCTATAATACGAAGTCTAGTTTAAGACATGGTAAAAACACTTGCGTCCTGACAATAAGTGCATTTGAATAGATTATATAATATCCTGCTTTGGAACTTGATTGTAATGGAATGGACCACATCACGCTGGAACTTTTAGAACAGTATTCCGCATATGGTAGTAGTCCCCCAATCTGGAACATATGATGTGAATACAATAAATTTCACCAGAGTCTAGTGTACACTTTTGGTATGAAGACGGTTATACAGGATGGATTTTATGTCATCCAAAGCAGATCCCCTGCTGGTTTTGTCAGAGATGTTACGATAATTGATCCGCAGAAATCCATGGACTGAACTTAACCTTTATCCTGCTAAATTTCTATAATGAACTAGTCCGTCTTTTCAATTTCGACAGCGCCATTAACTGTTAAAAGGGAGGCTTACTAAAAAGATACTGACTAAATGGCTAACAGTGCAGATCTTAATCAGACTTCACAGTACATGATCTAGACTGGTCGCAAAAGTAGAATCAATATGTCCAGCATGATAAGGGTTAATACTGTCATTTCTACTTTTTTATTCAATACGAGTACACCAGTATCGTGTTCAAGCCCTAAAATCGTCAACATAGTTTAATTAACATGACTCGTGACATGGTCAAGAGGTAGTTGTGTCATACCATCAGGAATAAGAATTTACATACTAACAAGAGCTGTCACAGGAGACAGCACGCTCGACTACTAGTATTTCGATGCTGGATAATGAAACTTGTCACATCTGAGGAAGCTGGAGCTGTAACTAGAGTGTTTAATGACTCCAATATGAATGAAGATATTGGACAATAGCTCGAGTTTGCGTCGAAAGTATTAAGTAATAAGAGAGATAAAGAACATTAAATAAGTATAATCCTATGCAGAAAGGGGGATAATTCATGAAATATTGGTGCAAGAGTGATTTTGGCACCTTGTGTCATATGATGTGGGTGATGATGTTGAAAAACAACTTGTTTGAATCAAATCCATTTAGTAATAACTGAGAGTGAAAGTGCATCAAAACAAACCTGAAATTCTAAATAAAAATGAGGGATAATTCTTAAAATGACCAACCTCCCTATCAAGTTTCATGATTCTAGGCCCAAGCATTCTCAAGAAATTGTCTGGAAACTCTTTAAATGTTCCGGGTCAATGTAACCTTGACCTTTGACCTACTGACCTCAAAATCAATAGGGGTCATCTGCTGGTCATGATGAACCTCTCTAGCATCTTTCATGACCCTTGGGCCAAGCTTTTTAAAGTTATCGTCCAGAAACCGTTTAACTGTTCCTGGCCAATGTGACCTTGAATTTTGACCTAATGACCTCAAAATCAATAGGGAATATCTGTTGAGCATGACCAATCTCCCTATCAATTTTCCTAATCCTAGGCCCAAAGATTCTTGAGTTATCGCCCAAAAACCATTCTACTGTTCCTGGTCACTGTGACCTTGACCTTTGACCTACTGATCTCGAAATCAATAGGGGTCATCTGCTGGTGATGACCAACCATCCCATCAACTTTCTCGATCCTAGGCCCAAGCAGTCTTGAGTTATCATCCGGAAACCATTTAAACGTTCTGGGTCACTGTGACCTAGATCTTTGAAATACTGACCTCAAAATCAGTAGGGATCATCTGCTGGTCATGACAAATCTCCCTATCAACTTTCATGATTCTAAGCCCAAGCGTTCTTGAGTTATCATCCAGAAACCATTTAAATTCAGGGTCACTGTGACCTTGACCTTTGACATACTGACCTCAAAGTCAGTAGGGGTCATCTGCTAGTCATGACACACCTCCCTTTCAACTTTCATGATCCTAGGCCAGTGTTCTCGAGTTATCATCCGCAAACCGTTTAACTGTTCAGGGTCACTGTGACCTTGACCTTTGACATACTGACCTCAAAATCAATAGAGGTCATCTGCTGGTCATGACCAACCTCCCTATCAACTTTCATGATCCTAGGTCCAAGCGTTCTTGAGTTATCATCTGGAAACAGATTGGTCTACATACTGACCGACCAACCTACATCTGAAAAACAATATACCCCTCCTTCGAAGGGGGGACATAATAACTGAGATAGAGTGGAAGTGCATCATAATTTTAACCTGAAATTCTAAGTGAAAGACGGTCATAATTCATGAAATATTTGTATCAGAGTTATGGACCTTGTGTCATATGATGTGGGTGATAAGGTGGAACAACTATGTTAAAGTTTGAAACAAATCCATCAAGTAATTACAAAGATAAAGTGAAAGTTCGTCAAAACTTCAACCAAAGTGCGGATGCAGGACACAGACGCGGAGTCGAGGAGGACAGCTCTCCATATTTCATATAGTCCAGCTAAAAACAGAACAATATCTTGATATTTATTGAATTAATTTTATTTTCTATATTTCATGTATCAATCAAGTTCAATGAATACAACAAATTGAGCAATTTAAACATGATTTATTGTAGTTTGAAGAAATTCTGCAGTCAAGAAAATAGGAAATTTGCTTCATTGAAGTTTTTTTTTTTTTATAAAAAGCATTAATTGATCAAAACTTTGCACATATAGTCTTTAAAATGAAAATACATAATTCACCAAGCAAATAGAAAGTAGAGCTGCTTTTGAGGAAAGTGCATGTCTCCCACAACTGTCTAATCATCTGATTAGTTATGTATCTGAGTCAATCATGCACCAATGACTTCAGAGTGTGATATTGGCATCAACCATGCACCAATGACTTAGAGTGCAGATAATGGCATCTGTGTACAGAGCGATTTTTGGTAATTCAAGGGCCATTATTTTGAAGTGCCTGGCCTGACTTGGCTAGTTATCGAACTTGGCCAAGGACTTATTGGCAAACACATTTTGTTCGAGTTTGGTGAAGATCGGATAAGAAATGTTCGACTTAAAGTGCGGACAAGATTTGTGACAGTCAGGAGTAAATCAGTATGTCTCCCACCACAGTGGTCTGGGAGACATAATTACTGTTTACATTACAGGTCCATTTCAGTAAAGTGAATTGTGCTAACACCAAACACATAAACAAGATTTCACATCTTCCCTACACCAGAAGCAAATACTTTTTCTTGTTATAAACTGCAGAAATGTGCATCATATGCTATAAATGAAATAGAGTGAAAGTCTTAAAATTGGGTAAAATAAATTAACATAAACTTGTAATACTACTGTTATCATTTAAAATGATGTCTTCTTATTCACAATAAAAAATCAGCATAAATATTACACCACCTCAGTGCAAAATGTGACAAATAAATGAGGCGCGCCATGAGAAAACCAACATAGTGGAATTGCGACCAGTATGGATTCAGACCAGCCTGCGCATCCGCGCATTCTGGTCAGAATCTAGCTGTCAACCAACAGTTTCTCTAATTGCAATAGGCTTTGAAAGCAATGGATCCTGACCAGACTGCGCAGACTGGTCTGGATCCATGCTGGTCGCAATTGCACTATGTTGGTTTTCTCATGGCGCGGCTCAAATGAAAGATGCACTGGGGTCATGATTAATTCATTCAAAATACCACATCATACTGTAAACCATACTGGATATTATGTAAAAAAAGATTTATTACTCTAACTGGTATCATATCCAATACCTTTCTTGTACCAACACACATAGACAGAATTTCTGTGTAAATCAACATACTCACTAAAAACTTCTAAAATTCTGCACTTTCCACTCATTTTTTTCCCACACAAAAGTTACTGGCAAACAATTTCAATATGTGAAATCTTTTAATTTTGTTGCAACAAATATTAATGATTTGAACCTTGCCATGGGAAAACCAACAAAGTGGCTTTGCGACCAGCATGGATCCAGACCAGCCTACGCATCTGCACAGTCTGGTCAGGATCCATGCTGTTCGCTAACAGTTTCTCTAATTGCAATAGGCTTTGAAGGCGAACGGCATGGATCCTGACCAGACTGCGCAGAAGCGCAGACTGGTCTGGATCCATGCTGGTCACAAACCCACAATGTTGGTTTTCTCATGGCGCGGCTCACTTGTTATTTCCTTGGTTTTGTTCATAAAAGAAGTGGCAATTTTATGCATTTATAGCCATTTAAATTTGGTATTCAGACGATCATGAAATCACCCAAAAAGTGTCCTTAATAACTAATAACATTTTCCCAGTATTGTGAATACTGAATAATAAACACATTCCACTTTATTTAACCAGTAGTCAAAGTAATATTTAACTGCATTTGGATGTTGTCCAATATAGATCAAATTAAAACACCCGAACAGCATAAAAATCACATCCTAGAAACTAGTGCCGATTACCAGTCACAGAACACTGACACACCAAATCTTTCTACTAAATTAAACACACTTTTTTTCATTTTTTTTTATAACATCACAGGAGTACACATCATCATATATACAAGAAACAAAGAATTTTGTACTCCCAACTCGCAACTACACATACACTTCTTCACTAATGTTAAAGCAAAGTTTAATCAATACAGCTTGTATATATACAATTCAATCTACGCTAACAGGGCACACAAAATGACATTTATATATGATACACTGAGGAACAGACTGCCTTGGATTTAGTTTGGTTCAAAAATCTTTATGTTGAGGGTTAAAACTAATGGGTAAGGTACAAATTTCTTGGTAGGAGCTTTGCATTTATATATAACTAGTATAAATAATTTAATTTTGGAATGTTTCATCATTTCTTTTTTTCATAAATTTGGCAACAGGGATGAACAGTTGCTCTATTCATGAACAATGTTTATCCGACTAAATCCAGTTTTGCTCTTCAATGCATAGATTTCATGCATTGTTTCAAGACAGCATTATTTCAAGGCATCACAAATGTAATTAACAAAGAATCTAACTTTTAGACCTTTAGCACTTAACTATTTTATGCATCTCAGTGGATGTTAGAAAATTCAATGCAAAAAGCGGAAAACATTGAGGAAGTCTTGAGCCATACAGACTTTTTTTCTTAAATCTTGAAAACAATCAAACTTGTCAGACAAGAACTCATTCACATAACAGCACCTATACATTACACAAAATAAATGCCCATTTTTATCAAAAATAAATATGCAAGTTGAAACATAGACTATCTAAAAATCACAATAATTTAATAAAAACATTTGAGCCGTGCCATGAGAAAACCAACATAGTGGGTGTGCGACCAGCATGGATCCAGACCAGCCTGCGCATCCGCGCAGTCTGGTCAGGCTCCATGCTGTTCGCTTTTAAAGCCTATTGGAATTGGAGAAACTGTTAGCGAACAGCATGGATCCTGACCAGACTGCGCGGATGCGCAGGCTGGTCTGGATCCATGCTGGTCGCAAAGCCACTATGTTGATTTTCTCATGGCACAGCTCATTTACATTTTGAAGTTCGTTATAACTCAATATCTATATGAAGGAATCACTTTATATTTGTGATCAAGAAGAATAAGTGTCTGAATGTCCCATCAGTTCATGAGTGAGCTGCATAAAATTATAAATATGAAAGACAAAATAATTATACAATGTCAGTGGAATAAGCAATATTACTAGCTAAGTGCCCTAATTAACAGTTCGTAAAGGTATGACAAACATATTTCACAAATATAGTTTATCTGTTAAATAAAAAAAGAACCAAGGCTTTCATACATGTATTCTAAACACAGCATACCTAATTATGTAATAAATCAACATGGAAATCGTAACTCCTTCATGCATACAATTTACAAACTATATATTTTGTTGGATTTAAAATTGCACCGACACAATTATAGGCCATTTGGCGACTTTCCAGCTTTGATGGTGGAGAAAGACCCCAGGTGCCCCTCCATGCATTCTTTCATCACGAGCGGTCACCTGGGTAGAGCCACAGACCTTCCACAAGCCAGCTGGATGACTTCCTAACATGAAGAATTCAATTTACAAACTAACTTGTAATACAAAAGGAACTAGTATTTTTAGGATTCAAAGTCATATGATCGAAGCTTGAAAATAGTTGCATTTCAGTTGAAAAAAAAAACCACTGCTTTAATTCATTTTGTTCGTTGAACTTGTTCACCCTCACTATGCAAGAAAGCTTTCAAAATTTCAATTGAAACGAACTTACATAACAACCATGGGATTAAAATGATATAAAAACGTTATACAACTTAATAAAGTCTTCAATATTTTCTTTTGGCGTTCACCGCCTACACTGTCACCCCTGATCCAGCAATGAAGGATGCTGTACTTATTAAAGTTATACATATAATTATTTTTAATGTAAGTTTTTACTGCTTTTGATAGAATCAGCACACTTACATGTAACTCTGAGCCTTACTTTACCCGTAGTATTGTAATCATTAAATGACAATAAAACAATATTATCAAATCATTCACAATATTCAATGTTGAAGCCAGATATCAGTCAATGTTATCAAATAATTCACAATATTCTGTGATGAAGCAGGTATCAGTTTTGTATCCGTATTTCAAACAACCTTTATTACTAGCACCTTATCAACAAAAACATGTTGTCTTTTTTCTCAAGCGAGTTGTGTGGCTTCCTTCAGTCTTGGAACGTGGCTTTGATCAAGTAAACCTGATGTTACATCTGTAACTTAACCAAAAAACCTGGATCAAAAGAAGCAAGTCCAAGAACATGGAAAACTTCTCTAACTAAGCACTTACATCACTAACTCCACAATTCAGTCTATATTATGCGTTTTGCTTCTGATCTTTAACCAGCACAGTTCCTCATTTTAACAACTAACTATCTCTGACCAATCCAAATTTTGTGCGATTCCTATCTTAAAAGTCTTGAAAGACATTTAAAATCCACTTGTGACCCTTGCCTTAAACAAGACAGGCAGTCAACAGTCTTATTTTGGCAGCCCTTCCTTTAGGATTGTGGAGACAAGAACTTTATCCTGCATGGTGTGTTCCAGCTCTCTTTCATCAAGTTTCAAGGTCACCTGGTAAAGAAATGATATATCATTAACACCACTGAAACACAAGCTTAATGCCTGTATATTTGGTATTGTAAGGTTAACATGTTAACAGAAAAAGACAACTTAAACCATAATTACGGCAAATTCCAAGCTGACCTGAAGTAGAGAACAAGGAGGTGCGTTCAATAAACACTTGATGCCCCCGGTGGCATCCTTGTCGATATATTTTGCACTAAAGTCCAAAACAGGTCATGGTCAAACTGAGGTCAGGTGATGTTTGAAGATGAGGAATGGTCACAGTTTACATCTGTATTAGCATCAATTCATTTTGGTAAGGGGTATTGATGCTAGACAAAACAGTCCCATTTGGTTAACCAAAAGATGGCCCATACAAAGCAACATAAGTCCAAAATGAGGTCACGGTCAAGGTCAAACTGAGGTCAGGTGATATCTGAAGATGAGGAATGGTCACAGGTTACATCTTCATTAGTATTAGGGGTATTGATGCTAGATGGAACGGTCCCATTTGGTTAACCTCGTACGGACAGACGAACGGACAGGACAATCACTATATGCCTCCCGCATCAGTAGATGCCGGGGGCATAAAAATCTCAGGTGCCACTATAAGAATGTGTTTTATTTAAGTTAAGGCAGATACAAATATAGGAGGAGAAACAAGTCAGCCAACTGCTTTCTGCTATGATAGTGGGTATAAGATACGCAAACAGTTCCGATCATATGATCTCTTCGTGGGGAAGATCCAAGGTCTTGTGTCCCTTTGCGTATTATTTCCAGCACGGACTAGTCCACAAGCAAAACACTGATCTAGAGCAAGCTTACTTGTATGATAACACAAGTTGAACTCAAAATTACCTCTTCATTAGAAATATAAATCTTTACCCAATACAAATATAATCAACATATTGGATTTAGAATGAATTGCATACTCTTTTTTTTTTAATAGTTGAAAAATACATAAAATGAGAGTGCTGTGAAAGTGACAAGATTTGTTGGGTTCAATGTTGCAACAATACAAGTATAGATCATAAGGCGAAATTCCAACTTTGATGGTCGAGGATGACCCCAGGTCATTTCATAACAGGTGGGTAGAACCACTGACCGTCGGTAAGCCAGATGGATGGCTTCCTCACACGAACAATTCAACGCTCCAACCCGCATTTGTGAGAGGCAAGTAATTTGAAATCAGCGACCTTAACTACTTGGCCAAGGAGGCCTCCATGAAGTGACAAGTAGTACAAACTTAACTGACAATTTAATTCTTATAACACTTTCCATATACATCATCATAATTTTTTTTTTTTTTTTTTTTAACAAATATCTGACACTGTTTTTCATACTATGAATTTTTAGTTTTATATATTATATACATTCTATAAAAACTTGTTGGAAATTAACACTTTGGAATATATTATATACATTCTATAAAAACTTGATGGAAATTAACACTTTGGAAATTCCCCGACACCACTCCCTAGCCATGAGCAAAAGGGCAATTCCTGGAATGTGAAGTTTTGAAGAAAACAGATGAATGTAAGTGTAAGAGAAAATCACCAACTTACTTTGTTCATTCTTGTTTCTTTTGCCTTTTTTATACCAATCATGCCTCGGGACTCTAACAGTGTGATAACACCTTGAAACTCTGACTGATCTATAGCGGCCATCTGACGATTCTTACACACTTTACAGTAAATCTCATGTAACTGAAAATAAAGTCATCATTCAAATAAGCTATATGGTTACAAGCTATGACTAAGATTTTCTTGTCATTTTTGTAACATCAGTAACATTTATCTACCTCTGAAAAACTGATGACTATGATAATGTTACAACCATACCATTTCGAAGTAGATGTTCACACAGTTTGTATTCGTAAATCAGACGCAAAATTCAGGCCCTTTTCAAGTACTTCTTATCAGCTTCCTCATGGAATATATTATCAAAACCAATCTTGAAATCTTTGTCTGAATAACTTTTATCTACTATTTACAAAGGCTGGGTTACTGTAGAGATTGCACTATGTCTTTGATAAAATGCAGCAAACTCAATTGTCCGTATTGCCCAGGTTGTCCCAAAGCTTGTACAGACAAGTGAAAATTGACCAGAATTTACTATAACTACCGTACCGACAAGTACAAAATAGCAATTGACAAAAACGGACAAGCAAGTCAAAATTAGATTTCGCTGCCCCTGAAAATGTAGTCGCTACTTGTACAAATCTCTTTTTCAAAATGTGATTTAAAAAAAATACAACAGTACTTTGCTTTTAAAATCTATGACAACCAGTTTACTACCATGCTGTCTTACAAAGATCAGTTTTTCAAAGTTCTGGAACCATACACAACATGACTCGGGCTGCATGACACCAAATATTCAACTGACACTTACTACTGACCTAGTGGGTTAAATTTTGCTGAGCTGTCTGTAATGGTAGAAGAATCCTCCTTGAAAGGCTTTTTCATAATATGCCAGTTTTAATACTAACAACAGGAAAAAGAAAATTTACTTTTTGTCAGTCTTAAATTCAGTGTTTAAACATATCCGAGTATAGGTCATGCGCTGTTAACTGTAAAATCTTACTTTGCCAGCAGGAACTTCCTTCATTTTTCCCTGTTTTAACATCAGTAGGAGACTGCAGGCGATGAGTTTCTGTTGTAGAGGTATAGTCTCCTGTTGCTGGGCTGCGGACCCACTACCGTACACATCCGATAATACATTGTTTATATGTACTACACTTATCTTCTTGGGTACTTGTGGGGAACGCTTTGACGGACTGCTGCAAGCTGAAAAAGTTAGAACAGATGTAAGAAAATTTCCAGTTGTAAATGAAATGGGAAACATTCACTTTTCAACCCAGACAAGCATGTTTTCATGAGAAAGAAAAATTATTCCTATGCGGCATTTGTAAACTTATTAAACTCATACAAAAAAAATAAACAATTTGAATATAAACTTTCTTATTCAAAGGATTAAAATTTGTAAAGAATTAAACTAAAATCCTACAGATTTTGCCCCTCACATTTGAAAACAAATTAAATTTTTTTTAATCAATTACTTGATTCAGACGGTTTCAGCACTCGTTGACTTTTGACATCCGTCTCTACTAGCTCTACAGCTCGCCGACAAACATCCAACGCCTTTCTCATGTCTCCAGCTACAGCGGAGATCTTGCGTGCACAGAACTGTATAGCTGTCGCATCCATCACAGCTGTCCCAGCATTCTCAAGCTAAAATGTTGTAAAAGACAGTTATTACTTATTTCATTCCATTATAAAACTTTGAAGAATTTGCATTACAATAGATTTCTTTTTAAAATTTTGTAGCAATGTTTACACATCCGATCAAAAATGATCATACAGTTTAAAACGTTAGACAAAAGTGCTGCACAATTTCTTTTATCACAGGTACAGATTAAATGTTTCCTGCCTTACTAACCAAACTTATTCTGATAGTTTTCACTTTTTAAAATGAAAAGAAACTACTTTTTAAATGCTGAAAAATGTAACATGAATCTTAAATTGTTTATGAACATTTCATACTTTAGCAAAAGGAAGTTCATGGTCATATCGTAGACAGTTATCATTTTTACAATGATCAATAATGATATTTTTCCAAGCAAAATTTGATCACACATCTGAAGCAGCCAAAAGTTACTTCTGCCTGAAATTTGACAAATACAACAGGAATGAAGGGATTATGTCCCTTTTCCAGGCAGTTGTCTCATTTTGACAAGGAGCGTATATTGGTCAATCTCTGAAATAGCTAACAATAGCACGCTACTGCACATAAGTCACAAATTGTCTTCACAGTTACATTACTTTAAGTGAGAAACAGGAAGCTACAAGTAAGAGAAACAAAAATTTACATCTCTGATTCTGTCCTTGATGATGGTAGCAATCTGGTCCTTGGTGTACGGTGCAAAGTTCAGCAGTTTTGGTTTACAATCTGGACGAGCCTGTAGTCTCGGTAACACACGATCTGTTAGATCCAAGGCGTTTGCAATACCTGTAACATGAAGAATTAAACTGTGATACATGATACTGTCCTTGGCACAGAAACAGAATTGAGCCACGCCATGAGCAAACCAACATAGTGGCTTTGCAACCAGCATGGATCCTGACCAGACTGCGCAGCCACTATGTTGGTTTTTTCATGGCACGGCTCAATTTAATTTAAGTTAAGCAAGATTTCTATGTGGGTGTATAGATAGATTTTAAGTCCAGGGGCGGCAAATTCAATTGTCTGTATTGCCCAGGTTGTTCCAAAGCTTGTACGGACAAGTGAAATTTTACCAGAATTTACTTTATAACTTTCTTACGGACAAGCACAAAATAGCAATTGACAAAAACGGACAAGCAAGTCAAAATCAGATTTCGCCACCCCTGTTAAGGCAGTTGTTTCCTTTATAGGACTGGTATACACAAACAAACAAGAGAATTAAGGAAAAAGTCCATCTAACTGAATACTACTATTAACAGGCACACAAATACTACACAGCAACTTGTTAAAACTAAGTATAGCAGGCAAAAAGTCTTCAGTTTGGAACTTCAAGCAAACCTTTTATTTAAAGGAAGTAAAAAATTCTAGGCGCAAGTTTACAATTTTTGCTGTTACAAGTGAACCTACCAACAAGGATAAGCCTGGACTTCTGTAGAGACGGCCATTCAAAAATTGTGTAAAGAATTTCCTGATTTTTGCTGTCCAGCTGGTCTATTTCATCCAATACCATAATTCTGAAATATGAGAAATCAACCAGTTTTAAACAATATCTGCACTACAAATGTGGAACACTAGCGTAGCACCGTATGTTTTATGATCATGAGAAATCACCAGCCACAGTTAGAATAGACACATGACAACACATTCAGTATAAATTCAGTGAAAAGACAATTATTGAAGAGGCAAGAAAAAATCAAAGTTTGAAGCAATTCTTGTTAAACAACCTTGAGAAATAAGTAAACGAATCATTACTTCCCCACTGAAGAAAACAGGTTCTCACTTACATTGATGGTCCTTCAGTTGTAAGCACCCTTTCAACCGTTCGCAGTCGCTCCTTTGCCGTTGGTGCATTCTTTCCTGTAATGTCAGTGTATAGTTTCCCATATACAGCAGCGGAGTTGTCCAATGTCATACAGTTCAAATATACCGTCTTACAGCTATGATGGACCTGAAAAATTACAAAAAATGTTTTCAAGAATCCAACCAGTTTGGCAAATGAGTAATTTCAAGTTGTTGATGCAAAGGAAACAGACAGGTTAAAATCACAGGGTGACATGTACAGTATTTATAGAAACTAACACAAGCTTATCAAGAATTCATGCTATTAAACTGTCAACCTGGAAAAAGATTAAAGCAGATCATTAATTTTGTATCCAGATAGGAAGTTTAAGGTTTTTACAGAAATATAGAAAATCCAAAAATTTGTTACAATTTGGTAAATACACTTTCTTCTATAATGATCATACCTTCATTTCATCAATTATGTTTGTTAGTACAGCAGTTTTTCCAGTGCCAGGGGCACCAGAAATGTACAAACTCCCAGCAGTTTTCTTTGTCATGTGACCCTTCAGGAAAGCTCGAACCTCGGCCATCTCCTTGTCTCTCCCAACAAGCCGTTCCGGCTTGGCTGTGTGGAACATCTGCTTCGCTTTGTGGTATGCAGCACCTTAACACAAAAGATCATGTAATGAAAATAAATGCAGGGATATAAATTAGCAGGAGTCCAGTAGCCCAAGAGCCCTAGATTTTGGGCTGGACTCCTAAATTGCTGGAGGAGAAAATGCCCATATATCTAATGTCACACATCTATTTTTGACAATCTAGGCCCCTAAATTAAAATAGCTAGTTTATATACCTGTAAATGTCGAAATAAGAAAACCTTTAATAAATTCTTTTTTTTACCAGTGGAATACAGCTTTGAAGTATATACCACATTTATCTTTTTCCATATCATTATTAATTAAAGTCAGGTAGATATGCTTAGAGTGAAAGACTTTATGTTTGCACTTACAGTCAAGCTTTCCAAGTTTCAAACTGGGCGATTTCAATGGTGACTTTTTTGATGGACTTTCCACTTTCATCTTGCGTGGAGATTTCACAGGTGATGATAGATCTGTCCTCTGAAGAAAATTTAATTTCCGTGGCGACTTCTTAGGTGAAGACTGAAGCACACTTAGCTTCCATGGCGACTTCACCGGAGATGATAAAAGAGTTGTGTCTGGAATTTCTATTTTCCGTGGTGACTTTACAGGTGAGGAAGGAGCAAATCTCTGCTGTAAATTTAGCTTCATTGGAGACAAAGTTCTCTCTAAAGTATTAAGCTTTAATGGCGATTTCACTGGTGATGATAATGTACACTTCTGCAGTCCATTCACTTTAATGGGCGACAATGGACATCTGACTGCTGTGGGGACATCTGTGGTTTCTGAAGGTGTAAAAAAGCAAGATTAGACCACAGATCTATACAATGAAATAATCTGAAACTCCAGCTTTACAGAATATTTTATAAGAGCGCAATCAGCTTGTATCTGCTGAATCTCATTTTTAAATAAGACATTTTTGGCCCTCAAGTTAATATTGTTCAGGATGACAAGATTTGGTGTTTGCACCATAAAGAAGCCAGAACTTTATGCTTCCTTTGAATTTCTTTTCTTTGGAGATATGCAAAATTTTAAAATGACAGATTTCTTTTTTAGATTCTTTTTCTTCAATTTTAGCAACAACATAAGGATAAATTATACCTAAGTACATTAAAAGTAAACCATTACATCAATTCACTTAACAATCTCTTTTATTTTAATCCACAGATGGATCTCCGTAGCTAACATTCTGTATGAAAGAAGATTCAATTTACCATTTTCATTTACTTGCTTTACAGCATCATCTGTTATTTTGGCAGCAGCAAGTTTCAATGCCAGACTCCCACGAACTGGCGTCTCATCCCTGCGTTGTGCAACTGGACCACTTCCCTTTTTCTTCTTGCTTGGACTAGGGGTGTTGTATTGAGGAACATTTTCTTCATCTGCAAAGTCAAATACTTATAAAATATGTTGCTTTTTTTTGCATTTGTCAGACTGCCACACACGAAACACAACAGAAGAAATGTTGAAAATTCAGTGGCCCAGTGTTTTTTATGCTGGGGTAATAATAATTAATAACCCCCACTTTTGAAAGCATGGGGGTAAATTGGAAAATATCAAAAAGGTTGGGGCTAATTGAGGCAGTTTTCATAATAACAACTCTTGTTGGCCTATGCATTTTCAACTTTGCTTGCTTCTTTAAATAACAGAGTTGTCACATTTTCTGTGGTTTACTGCGTTGTATTTCCCCTTCGCTGTTTTGATTTTTCTTTAAAAATTGTTGTTGGAATATGCTGTTCAGTCCAGAAAAGTTCCCAATATCTGCTTTTGTTTTGAATTGAAGCCATAGATATCACAAACTAAAATCTTGTACGAGGTGAACAACACACAGAACCTCAACAATTATCTAAGCATCTCTGTGATTGGGACTGGTTTACAACTTTATAGGAATACAACTGCATTTAAGTAGCAACCACAGCTGATAAAGAAATCAATGGCTTATCAGCTGGAATTCTGGTGAATTCTAGGGGTTAGTGTACTTTTATCCCCATAAAATCTTTTTTTGTCATGCTACACATACGTAAAAACTACCATTTAAAAGGTGATAAAATTATCTTTCTAACAGTATAAAACATTCATAAATCTGATTTACAGTCATACCAGATGCCCCAGTAATTAGTTAATCTGGCCACTGTTCAGGGTTTTTTTCTGGCCCTTTTTATAGCCGTTATTGGGCTATATTCCCAATGCCAAAAAGTATGTATTTTTCCCAAAATGAGTGCAAAAATTCCCAATCTACATTCTGAGAAATAAAATCAGCAAAATTGCACAAATATTATGGACAATTTTGTAATGGCAGTTTGTTAAAGAGGTTGTACAATGTGAAAAATGTGTACGAGAAAGTGCCTAAATACATCCTTACTATATCTTATGGGTCTTAATATTTCCCAATTTGGAACATTAACGCATCAAAATTCCCAATGCTTAGGGTATAGGCTATGTTCCCAAAACAGCAAGAAAAAACCCTGCTGTTTAATGACAGTTTGTTGTTAATTGCTTTATTACTCGCCGCGGGCAATATATACTCCTTTCAAATACAAACGCGGGTCGCGTAGTGCTCATTAATATTCATATGACTTGTATCAGAAGACAGCCGATTGGACGACCTACACGTAGGTGTGTCTCAAATTTGTATACGACCCCCCAAACCGGAGAAATTGTTCCGTAAAGTTGACGTGAAAACTACGCCCAAATATACCATATTTGCTAAATTAACATTTATTTTTAATAAATATAAACCCTTACAATTAATTTGATACCAAAATAATGTTTCGGAACCTATTAGAAGTATGCCGCATTTTCATTTTAAATTCAAACTCCCCGCTTCCATTTTTTAACTCGTCGGTCCGCCATGTTGGAAAATTGATCAATTAGGTCAATGCGGTAAATCGATTGATTTGGCTCGAAAATCATGTAAAATGAACCATTTCCACTGGTTTTTATTTGGAAAGTACGTATATCTGTAAAAATATTAATATTTGACTGAAACTACGAAGCAGAAGTAATATTTATTGAGAAAATTCAATGTCGGAACTACGCTGACGAACAGCTGACCGGAATTTCACTTTCGTTATGAAATATTTTCTTATTTAAGGAGATGAGTCACGATTTGCCCCCAGAAATGTATGTTCCAAGATAGTATTATTTCCAGTTAAAGTCTGTTAATAATTGTTATTACTTACGCAATTTCAATGCATAAAAGGACGATTTTTCTTACGCGTTTCGTACTCATCCTGTTCAATAGTATTTGTTCATAGATAGCACGTGTCTAATGATTATTATATATTATTTTTGTTTAGGAAATCATTTGAAAAGTATAATGTATAATAATTTAAAATCTATAGTCATATACTGATACAGTTTATACTATGTATTTCAGAATTACATCTGGAGCCATGACCAGTTGAAGCCATTTTGCCAGTCTGCTGGAATATCTGATAAATTAAATTTCTTTATTAAGGTATTAGGTCACTAATAGTAATGTTTACAAAATGGCCTTTGCTTGGTATATTCTGAAAGGTAACCGTGTTTTGCACTATTTTGCAAATTTTAAACAACTTTTACCGTGCCGTTTTTTAAAAATTGTAAATAACTTATGGTATCGCCTCAAGCTCAAGTAGAGACAAATTTCAAAGTTATAGCCACTATCCAAAACATTTGCAGAGAACTCATTTTACCATTAATTTCAATAGAAGAAATATCAAACTATTGGTAACTAATTATAAAACACAAAATAAAAATGTTAATATCATTTTTTCTATGGTGCCTCGAGTAAACGGATTTAATGAGACAGAATTCATACTTCAACATTGAAAAAATAAGGTCGAATGATGAGTTTCTGTTTTGAATTTTGCTTACTCCATTTAAAAATAACCTTAGGGAAGACGTAAAACCTACCTAAATTTCTTCCACAATATATAATCTAAGAGTGAAAGCAAAATGGAGAACTTTCACCGTGCATAACTCAATATTTTTAAAGATGTGTAACTCTACCCCTTCTGTTTAAGTAGTAAATTCTCTTTGAACACCAAAAAATCGCTTATAAGATTCATCTTTTTCCATTTTTGTACAAAACATCAATAATAAGTCTTGAAAGTAGTAAAAACTTACTAGTAAAAAAGGAAAATAAAGAAAAAAAAATTTGGTTCCAGTAGGGCTTGAACCTACGCCCCACTAAGAATTGCAGTAAAAGTAGGTTCATGGTAGGAATTAAATACTCTTCAAAAAGGAGGTTCTCTATTAGTGATCTAATACCTTAAAACAATAGATTTAGTTTTTATATGCTTTGTTTTAGAATCCTAGTCCTATACATTATGTCTTGCATGTCTTGTGAAAAAACAGTGAGAATATGGTAACATATTTGAACTTGGACAATGTTGGAGTCGAGATATAACAAGAAAATAAGAAAAACAAGAGCTGTCCGTAAGACAGCCAAGCTCGACTATTCGAAATATTGTCACAGAAGCAGGAAATTATTACCCAAAATGTTAAATATCAAAAGAGTTTTAAGTTGGAAAGGGGACATAATTTGACCAAAATACATATCAGAGTTATAGGACTTGATGTTATCAACTAGTTTTATATCCCCAAAGAAACATGTTAAGTTTCAATTCAATATCTGCATTAGTTTTGGGGATAGTAACTTACACGTAAAAGTTTAACCAGAATTTTCTAAGTCCAAAAGGGGGCATAATTTGCTCAAAATACATGTTAAGAGTTATGGAACTTGACCCAGTGAGGTTGGTAATTGACCTAGAAAAAGAATAAATATGTTTCAAAGCTATATGCCTTTTGGTAATAGCTGTATGTACGTGCATGCAATACTTTAACCAGGATTTCCTAAGTCCAAAAGGGGGCATAATTTGCCCAAAATACATGTCAGAGTTATGGGACTTGGTGCTATCAACTAGTTTTATAACCCTGAAGACACATGTGAAGTTTCAATTCAATATCTGCATTAGTTTTGGAGATAGTAACTTGCATGTAAAACTTTAACCAGGATTTTCTAAGTCCAAAAGCCTTAAAGGGGGCATAATTTGCTCAAAATACATGTTAGAGTTATGGAACTTGACCCAGTGAGGTTGGTAATTGACCTAGAAAAAGAATAAATAAGTTTCAAAGCTATATGCCTTTTAAATGATAGCTGTATGTACTTGCATGCAAAAACTTAACCAAGGTGTGATGCCAACGCCAGGGTGAGTAGAATAGCTAGACTATTCTTCGAATAGTCAAGCTAAAAATCGTAAGCATGTCTCATTGTAAGTGAAATATAAAGGCAACTATACACCCTATGCCAAAACAGACACCAGAAATGTATTCTACAGGAAAAATACGATAAGATTGCCAAATTTCAGCTACTTATCATTTAAAATGAGTGGAAGACCAAACATTAATGTAAACTTTAGAGTTTTAACGGTCTGCGACTGCGAATCAGTTCCTTATTATTTATTTTCATAATTTAAACATGTCCAAAACATTGCGGAATGATACTTATTTCACTTGGGTATTGATTACATTTTACTCGGACTTTATCATAGACTCCCTGTGTAAAATCCCGAACTTTTAACTAAATTAAAGGTATTAAATCGATATAATATTTCAATGAAACTTCAAAGTTTTGTTGTTTGTAGCATCATCTGGGGCATGTGCAGTGAAAAATCTTAATTTGATTTCTAAAATAATGTGATATTTATTTCTAAAGTCACCATATGTTCATTGTAAATATACTTCCCAAGTGGATACTGGCAGGTGCTCGAAAATGCAGCTCTCTGACTAGTCAGTTAGAACCACTAATGTACTGTGATGTCATGATAAATTTATGAGGAAAAATTCCCGAAAAAACGACATTTTAAGAAATTTCAAATCTTCATAACTTTTTTAATTTTTTAAGATATTTCAAAAATTTAAAAAGTTCTTTGTTTGATTATTTAAGCAGAATATGAATATGTTATTAAAACACTTTATGTTGTAAATTATCCTTCTTTCTTGTACCTTATTTACTTTTAACATACACTTGTTATATAGTCGGTTAAAAAAGCTCTTCAGAGCTTATGTTATTTGTAAATGTCTTGCCGACTCAAAATAAATCTTATCGTATCTTACTGGTTAAGCTACTTTGAAAAATCAGCTGTGCACGCATGGTTGCTAATTTAAGTAGTTCAGGTAGCCATCCAAAATCTTCCTAAAATGAAAATCAGCTGTTCAGAAATTGAATGTACCCTAGCATGCTTTAGTGTTTTAAGCATATATTCTGAAGCACAATAAATCGCCATGAGGGTCAATACTTGTATGAAGTGAACACTAAAGATTTCACAAAGGCTGGGTGCTACTTCGGGGTGCAGTTCTTTTAGGATGTGGGATAAGATCTGCCACACAACTTCTCAACTGTTCAACATGGGGGGTATTTTCTGGAACAACATCGAAGTCGTAGATCTGGTGCGTGAAACACAAAACAAATTTTATATCATCAATACTGTTATGGTAAAATCAAACAAAAAGTTAAAAGAAATATTTCTTACTGTCGCTTGTTCTTTTACGTGGTGATGCCTTCAGACTGCTTGGAGCAAGTGTTTGATCATCTTCATTTTCTTTATGTTTATTTCTGGCTGAGCGGCGTGCTGATCGTGGAGTATTTTTCTGACATGAAATTGTCTTTGTATTTTTTGAGGGTGTGGACTGTGGTGTCCCTGTGGATTTCTGAGTTTGTGATCTAGTCGATTTTCTAACTTGGAATTCCAGTTTACGTTGCACTTGTGCTGACATTTTGAATCTGTAAGACAAACCAATATCTCTAATTTCGAGCTGACTTGCAGTTTGTAGCATAATTTTATGACAGGCGGGAACTTCGATTTTTTTTTTTCCAAAAAGTAACTTTCTGCAAGCGGATCGTATAAAATAATCAGTCAAAAACTATCTTTACTGAACAATTAATCAAATAATACCTGCTTTGGATCTGTATTTACTCTGAAAGTGGTGTTAAATAAAATTTATTTTCCTCCGATTTCTTTGTGCTCTTTCTACCGCTGTTTATCAAAGTTGGCGCGAATCAACAACCTGTTGGACTGTGATTGGTTCAGTTAATTGCGTATGAAGCTAAAGAATTCATTGTCATGAAAAGTATAAATGAGCTAAATGAACCTAAAGAAATGATTGTCTCAAAAAGAGATAAAGCATTTATAACAGAGGGCTTGCGTGTAACGTTAAGTAGAAAACTGCCAAAATAGTATATCTGTGTCTATGTAGTACTGCTTAGCAATTGTTAACAATTATCACTATTGTAGCAGGCACGTTGTCAGGAATAGATCTAGCTGTAAAAATAGTGAAAATACAGAAATTATGTGCATCACAAAGATAAAGTAAAAAAATCTATTTTACAGGCTAGTAGGTTAAAAGTAAAAGCAGAAAGTTGAATTAGGGGAAGATTACAGGATTTCTTTTGCGACTGATTCTGAGGACTTCACACATTTGGATTTAATTCCATGGACTAATCAAATTTTTGACACAATCAGCCGATTTGAAATCGATGTCATGCAGCGTATAGGGGAAGATTACAGGATTTCTTTTGCGACTGATATTCTGGGGACTTCACACTTGTCTGGATTGAATTCCATGGACCAATCACATTCCCAGGTTTCAAGGCTTAATAGGTCTTCCTGTAGAGCTTGGGCATCACTGTTAGATTTGACCGTAATATAGACAATGTATCATCTGCGAACAGCCTAATTTTGCTCTTAACACTGCCAGATAGATCTCTCATTAAATTTTATGTAGGAAAGGAAAAGACAAGGCCTTAGGACTGAGCCTTGAGGGACACCAGAGAGGATGGGGAGTTTGTCTGAATTGTGACCTTCAACGACAACTTGCTGGCTGCGACCCTGAAGGAAGGACTTACCCCAAAAATTGACATGTAGGTTGACACCTAATCTTTGTAACTTATGGACTAGTTCTACGTTATCGAATACCTCGCTGAAATCCATGACTATGCATCTGTTTGTTGACCTAGTTCTAAGTTGTCATGGACTTTTTGGGAGAAATTATAAGCTTGGTTTCGCAGCTGTGCTTTGACCTGAAACCATTTTGATAAGGACTAAGGATAATAAACTTATCAAAGAGGGACATATTGTTGGAGACAAGAATACGTCCCAATAGCTTTGAGACGATACATATGAGGAATATGGGGCGATAATTGGAGGGTTTGCGTTTTGGACATTTGTATATGCAGGAGGAATGACTGCATGCCTCAAGTATGAAAGTTTCATGCCAAATAAATCTATCAAATCAATATGTATTCTAGTAAATCAAGGAAAAGAAACGGATACAATGTTGTAATGTGAACACTACGAATTGGGTCAGATGCCACTGTATTAGCTTCCTATCTCCCTATCCAATTACTACATTTGATGTCATCAAACCCGACAGGTCTTTGACAAAGCGCATGCGTTTGGAACATAGAGCTCAAGAAAATAAGTAACATAAAATTACACCATAAGACGAACGTACGTGGATCTAGGAACGTCTTGGTCAATGGTACCACGAAAGGATGGTTGCAGAAGAGCGTGTCCCCATTCAATTCAAACTTTATTTTTTGTCTGTAAACATAATAACATTACATGACAGTACCTCATAAATTTTGAATTGAATTGAATGGGGACATGTGGAGCTTTATGGTGTGTTTTAGATGAATAGTTTATCATTAACAAGAATGCGGATGAACAGCATTTTTGACAGTAATTTACCAGATTGCTTAGTTCTTGTGATTATTTTAAATATACTTATTGCGATAGAATATTTACCTTATTCTGTAAAACTATTGTTAACTTGAGCAAATGAAAGGTAACAACATATGGCTATCAGTTTTGTATTAATCATCGAGCCTTTTAAACGATATATATATATATATATATATATATATATATATGTAATACTAATAAAATAATCATAGGATGGGCGATTACTTGCTTTTTTTAACACTGTAGTTTGCAGCTTTATAGATAGATATTAACAATATCGGCCTAAAATGAGGAACAAGTGAAGTAAGTTTGAATATAGGACAAAAACTTTACTAGATAAAGATATATAACACACAGACACACGCACGCATAGGTCTGGGAGACGATAATGTGCCGTAGTAACGTTGTAAGGTGGTCTCTGCTCACATGTAGTCTTTATAATCCTTTCACTGTATATTTAGTTAATCTTTCAAAAGAGACAAGGCGCTACAGCATATCGTGTTGGTGATGTACAGCATAGTTTGTAGGTTTTGTACAGCTTGCGTAGGTGGCGTACAGCATAGCTTGTGGGTGGGTACAGCATAGATTGTGTGTACAGCAGTGCTTATTGCGTAGGTGGTGTACAGTATAGCTTGTTGGTGGGGTACAACAAATATTGTGTGTACAGCAGAGCTTTCTGGCACGGTACAGCATAGCTTTTGGATGGGGTACAGAGTAGGTTGTTTGTACAACAGACCTTACTGGCGGAGTGGAGCATGAATGGGGTGCAGCATATTTGTTAGGTTTAGTGCAGGATATAGTGTGGGTAAAGTTTGTTTAGAACGTCATACTATACATAAATACATACGTTCAAAATGGGTTTGCAATTATTTCGGATTTTCACGCATATTTCCATTAAAATGAGCAATTATATTTACATGGTAAGCATTAAGCAGACATGTATCAATTATTAGTAAAGATATTTATATCAGGAATATTACTTACAAGGTTTACATAGTATAAAAGTGGCATGCATACTAGAAAAACTAGAAAAATCAGCAGAAACAATAACAACAACAACAACAAATATAGCAATAGAAACACGACAGTGCCTTGAATTGATATAAAGTATGTTAGTAATAGGTTAGGTGGTGGGTGGGTGGGGGGGGGGGGGTCATTATTTTTTAGATAAAATCGAGGGGGTCATTATTTTATTAGGGGTGTCAGTATTATTATTCTATATAAAATAATGACCGTGGGTCATTATTCTATGCAGGTCAGTTTACAACGTTACACCGGCATTAATTCGCTCGCATTGAGTGTACGCACGCATTAAATGTACCCTATTAAACCTATGTTAAACCTAATCGTCATGATATTGTACAAAGCTCTGAAAGTACCACGGCAAACTCAAATTGCAGATCTGGAGCTTGAATTAAAAGCCATAATTTTAAAAATCTAACAAGTATCATAAATGCGTTTTGTTTCTTTATTAATTCATTTATTTACTATTTCTGTCAGTCGGTATTGTACAGAATCACTCATGGACATCGCGACAGGTAGTGATGGCAACTTCCGTAGATCACGCTTAAAGATAGAACTTTAAGTGGACCAAAAGGTGTAAATGTAAAATGTGAAACTATTTTAAGAAACGAGAGGTTGCTGTAGCAGTAGCTGCACCTAGATACTCAGTTGCAAGATTCTCTGTTACAGGATACTCAGTTACAGTTGCAGTCACGTCAATATCATCCGCACAATACATATTTCAAATTCTGACATTAGTAAAAAAGTGTGTTCCAAAAACATCTATCTACAACAAAGAGTATACAAAATATAATGAAATGAGAATGTCCTGTGTGATGTGCGGACAGCCTCCAACAAAACTGTGTTCATTTTCGACAGAGACAGAAATTGAAGATAGAAAGAGACAAATAGTTTTGTTGTGACAGAGCGCAGACTCGAATAAGTGCGTGTGATCACATTGACCGATAAACTGGACAGTCACTATCTATTAATTCGCTCTGACCTGAATTTGACTGATTTCGTTGATTATATCATAGACTGTGTTACTATCTAGGTATACCAAGGACAATGAGACACAGTCAGTAAAGTACATTTGGAATGTCTCATCTTTGCAGACTAGGCCATACTGTAGATAACACGAATTAAATGTTTCTTATGCCAAATTAACTTTTCCTACACGTAGCTCTAACATCCAAGGTGTTGCACACATGCATGTTTACTGTATTGTGTACAATATTACATATTTATTGTATGTTTTCGTTCTGTTCAATAACATCCTTTTTTCTGTTGGACTCGATGAAAACGTATTCTATCTTGGACCCGGTCATGTGTATATAAGGCTGTCAATATATGACGTGTGCATGCCTGCATGTCTTTCAATTTTAGACCCGGGTGTGCACGTACGTAAGTAGTAAGTTTTGCAAACGTAAGTAATCAGCTTCAGACCTGTTTTTGTGCTCCTATGCAAGTTTACCTAATAAGGAATTCAATCGGAAACTTTCAGCACGAAATGTTCGCACATCGAACAGGCCGTTTACATTCAAATTGAATCGAAAGCATTGTCAAATATTGTTTCACAGTAATTTCATATCTTATGGTCAATGTCTAGCAAACATGCGGGTTTTGCTTTGCCTCATTTAAATATCTTCTTGGATAAGTCGTGTAAAGGTTTACGTAACCTACGATATAAAGTCGGTCATGAATTTCGTTTTGGTTAAAATAGAGCCCTTTATTATAGCAACGAAATTATATAATAATGTATGATACGACATCACTGCATTAAATTACACATGCAAGCTAATTTTGTCCTACGCATGGTTTTGCACACAATAAAATAAGATATTGATAGAAACGATTTTTTTCTATGTCCCTCGTATTTATCTAAATCTATTACAGATTAGTGCAATCTTATAAATACCAGTTTAAAATATGTGTATATGAGTAGCAACCTGAGATGTCATATCACAGCCCCATTATAAATAATGCAATGTTGCAAATGAGTTAAAATTGTGACAGTTATAAATTTACAACATTTTCTGTTCAAGATACCCTTTAACTTGTCAGTAACAAAACCTGTAAGAATATTTGGATGTTATAATAATGATAGTAGACCGCGTCTGTTTATACGAGTTATTGAATTTTTCAGCATCCCCCAAAAATAACTGGTAAACGTAGATTTCCCGGGAGCACAGGACACCCCAAACACAGCAAGAGTTTCATGCATCACAAAATAGGATCGCAGCAAAAAGAAACTGGATGCAAAATACAAAAAAAATAATAATAAATAAGTAAGGGGTATAGATATGGGTGTATATATAATGAGCCTATTTTAAAACATTTTATTTTATATAAAAAGTATAAACAGACAAAAAAAAAAATAAATAATTAATCATTTCTATTTAAGAAGTGGAACCTTAATTCGGGAATTTCAGAACGAATATGTTGTCGTTGTATGCGATTTGAGTATTCTCTGGTTGCTATGGAGAAAAAGCCGAGTAGAACGAAATAAAATATCATATGCCGAAAGAAAACATTCTCATTGATATTACGGTCCACTACCACAAATAAAAGGACATTTTGACAGGAAAGACAGATGGATTTGCACAACCCATACTACATCCTTGGAGATAACGCTAACATTATCAAATAGAGAGAAGTTGTACATAGTCATAGCTATTGCTTAAAGTCGACATATAAGTGCTATTTTTTTCTGCTATTTTTCTAAAAATAATATTTCAAAGGAATACAGGTACACTTAAATTTACTTTACATATTCTTTTATAATAAATATTTCTCAATGGAAATTGTCTCAAACAGTTTGCACATTGAGGCCCTTATATGATTCATTCAGAATCTGCTATTTTTTCATTAGAGTTGATGCATGGATCAATAACGATCCCATCAATTATAAACCTTAATTCGTTTATGATTAAGTGATGCAATGAAATATGATTTGTTGTATTATGGTGGCATATTTCTGCATTCACTTAAGCAGACAGTTTTCGCGAAATTTCGTACAGTTTACGTGAAAATTTAAAAACTTTTCACGAAAAGAATCTATTGTCCTAAATGGAAAAAAATCACGATAGTGCCAACTATTGCATATGATAACAGATACGGAATGAACAGAAATAATAAAGGGAGTTAAAAATAAGTTGATTTTGTAACCCATATGAATGTTATAATTAAATATCGATAAGTTTAAGACACCCTTAGGAGTGTTGGTTGGGGATTTGCACACACTTGATTCCGTAGAGGGGACTATTGGGTTATCTTTATGCAGTTCAGGGTACTATTTTGACACATTCTCGCGTTAACAAGATAATATTTTCACGAAAACTTTCTCCTACTTTCATGAAAAATTATTCAGTTTTTTCGCGAAAAGTATTGTTTTTTTTTTCGCGAAAGTTCATAAAATTTTCATGAAAACTTTATGTTTATCGTATGCAGAAGTATGCCACCATATTGTTGTACTACTTTTGCATTATTTAAATGAATATTTTTATTGAATGGACGGTGACACAGTGTTCTTGATGCGTGCAACAAGTTTGGATGAACTGTGCAAGTAATCCCAGTCAAGTGACTTTCCTACTGGTCAGCGAAACAAATTAACTTTCTAAAATATTTTTTGTAGTAATTACTTAATGTTCTATTAAAGGTCAATCTGTAATTTGAACATCAGATAGTGGAACGCTTGGCGACACCACGTAGCAACATTCTTTACGTACGTCGTTTGTTCAGTCAAATACCAGTTGTGTTCTCAAGCTGACAAATTTAACTGTAATATAGCACGTGTTATTGCTTTAATATACACATCTGAATTACAAAATCATATACATCAGCGCTATAATTCTTTAAAATAAAATCTCATGCGTTTGATTATGACTTTATAACTTTGCATTTTCCGTGAATACAATCTTGCCACCTCTCTCTCCCTCCCTCCCCTCCCACCATCACTGCCGCCCTCCCAGGAACACTCTTAATTTCAATTTAAGAAACAACGGGTTTGTTCTCCGCTTTCTTACATGAACAAAAAATAATGCATATATACTAGACGCAATGAACTTTGTCAGTCGTTGTGGAAAACAGTCGCCTCATCCAGGTAACGAATTCGAACTTGAGTCTATTTGCTGAGCGTCTGGATTTAATGTATTTCATTTTTAACCATACGGTAGTTTTTTTTTTACCCTTTGCACTTCGTGACACATGACTTGCACCTTTGCCATATAATGAGATTATTCAGGCTGTAGATGTAGCTTAACTTGAGATATGACTGTATCATATCTTCCAACCCATACTAAAATTATCTCCCCTTATTTGCAGTACAAGTGAGTAATACTAAAAACCAAAACAGGACATTTATGACAATTTTCATGTATTTATCTAATTGATTTAAACTGCGTAGCCATTCGTCAATTAAGAGCATATTCGTGTTTTATAATTAAGCATGCCACTAAAAATATGAGGAATAAATATAAAGGGCTTTTTTTGTACACTATCCCACCAGTGTAGCCCTATATACAAGAAAGTTCACAGTTTTAACTATTTACACATTGCTACATGTTTACAGCATTTGATACGAAAAGTTCAAGGATTCGTCATGAAAAGAAAATAGTGTAAACACTTTATTTTAAAATAAAACTGTAATTATGCCCTAAAGTGTTCCTGCTTGTGATTAAACACTTTAAAGGTGCATTTTCAAAGATTTTTGGAAATAGACGAAATGCTTACCTTTGTTTATAATAAATAAACGAAGTTTCATTCATTTTCTTTATATAATTCGCTTGTTTAACATTTCTTACTTTTTTTCTTGATTTTAAATTTGTTATTTATTTTTTTTTACATTTACGGAAGCCTTTGTAATGATAGATAAAAACAGTGCCTCATATAACATATTCGTATACAATTAATGTAAATTAATATGCCACAATCCAAATATTCTACTTCTGTCTTTAACACATCTATATCACATACAGAATCATTGAAAAACTGTAACACAATAAAATATACAGGAAATCAGGAGCAGTGATACTCGTCCCGTCAACTACATTGACACATCACGAAAAACTGAGTTCATTATCAAACTTTTTAGTACTGCATATGCAGTAACACTTTTACTTTCGTGGGGGCCTCCGTGGCCGAGTGGTTAAGGTCGCTGACTTCAAATCACTTGCCCCTCATCGATGTGGGTTCGAGAGAAGAGCCTCACTCGGAGCGTTGAATTCTTCATGTGATGAAGCCATCCAGCTGGCTTACGGAAGGTCGGTGGTTCTACCCAGGTGCCCGCTCGTGATGAAATAATGCACAGAGTGGCACCTAGGGTCTTCCTCTACCATGAAAGCTGAAAAGTCGCCATATGACCTATCATGTGTCAGTACGACGTTAAATCAACAACAACAAAAAAAAATACTTTCGTATTATTATAAATCAAACAGCGAGTAGATTTACCAATGAATTGAAATGATTTTTTTATTGTCCAGGCTTCAGGGCTTTAAAATATTAAGGTATTTTTGTTTTGTTTTATTTTTAAAATGACATTTCTTTACAATGTATTGAACAAAACAAATACAAAAAAATGATGCAGGTCACAGAAACCGCCAGCAACTGTGGATTTCCCTAGGGTTCCGACTCGTGTGCTATTTTTCACGATTCCACAGTTGCTCGTCGGGTCTTGTGTATTATTTTTCACGAATCCAGTTGCTCGTCGGGTGTTGTATAATATTTTTTACGAATCCACAGTTGCTCGCCGGGTCTTGTGTATTCGCAGCTAGGGCTACTCGTTAGGACGAATGCATTATTTTTCACGATTCCACAATTCCTAGTTGGTTTGGGTGCATTATTTTGCTCTAACCACAGTTGCTCTTGGTTTCTATCATGTAAAAATAACCAGTTTTGCAATATTGACACCCGTTTACCAGTATAATGTCATTTCCTCGCTACTGATGCACCAACGCAAGATTGATTTCCGATACAACCACCGTTCGTGACTACAGCCGCACGTGATCGTGCGTTGTTATTCTAAAGTACGAAAGTCAAGGACTCTTTGTGAATTACATGTAATACAACCTAATGAAACAATATTTATGTTTGTGCATAAGTGGAGGATAAGATACATATGGTAAGACTTTAAACTTTTTTTTTTTGCTTAACATTAAATATCGTCGTCCAGTTGAGAACAACGTATATTATTGATCCGTGTTGCTGTTACAGGTGTGTAGCTTGATCTAGTGTTACGCAATTTAACTTTAAAACTGAAGTATATATTTGCACACTGGTTCAGTGGATTTTCTCATGCCACAAGAATTTCCTATCTTCTTGAGGGGCCAAATTTAAGAAATTAGAAGCTCTTACACTGCGGTATCACAATTTACGTCATTAGGTGCAATTTACATAAAGACGTTCAACAAAATAACTGTCTTTTGTATATTAAATGGTAATTATACATGATCTGTATGAACACTGATGAACACGCATCTAGTTGCAAATTGACAGATATATATTAGGCCAAGAAAATGTGTTTTATGTCTGTTGTGTTGCAGTATGCACAGTATATGGTGTGTTTAGTTGAATTTAGGTAACACTGCTTCCACAGTGTAAGATTTGTATTTATCTTTGTTTTTTAAAACTATAATGAAAATAGATTGGCTGAATAATGTTGCAGATTAAATTGTGCCCGCCCACTTAGCTCAGTAGGTAGAGCGTTGGTCTACGGATCGCGGGGTCATGAGTTCGATCCTCGAGCGGGGCGCATGTTCCGTGACTATTTGATAAACGACATTGTGTCTGAAATCATTAGTCCTCCACCTCTGATTCATGTGGGGAAGTTGGCAGTTACTTGCGGAGAACAGGTTTGTACTGGTACAGAATCCAGGAACATTTGTCAGGTTAACTGCCCGCCGTTACATGACTGAAACACTGTTGAAAAACGGCGTTAAACCCAAAACAAACAAACAAACAAATTGTGAGGGAGGGCCTAAATTGTCCACCTGTCATCTTGTAATATAGCTGTACTATACCAGTATTACAAGAATGATAAAGTCATGTGAAGAAATAGTAGGTCACTAGGCTGTGGTGGGTCTTTAACAAATAATCCAGGGGTGTCCGAGAGGTTTGTTGTCTAATTTATCACGGATCAGAGTTCAGATGCACAGGAATGGTTTAATATCGAAGCATCTGAACAATGAACCGTGGTGAATTCGACAACGAACCACAAGAAGATCTGCATTAATTCTCCAGTATTGAGAATACGCACGCATTGAATATACATCACTATTAACCTAACCCTAATATACTATAACCTAACCAATTCAGTCCATTGTACACTCAGTACGTGCGTACATACAGTGAGGGCGGACCGCAAGGCATTGATTGTTTCCATTCTTACATGTTTGCTTAAATATTTTGATAAAATTCTGTTGGGCTTCATGGACCAGACGTCACACGGTAATTTGACGTCATAAATGAGGTTATTATGCTCTCTTACTGGTCCGCGCGTCAACCGTTGTTTATTGCCGAATATACAGAACTTTACTTTCTTCTTTGTCTAACTGGCAGTCAAAATTGACCCATGCTAGAGTAATATGTGTATGTAGCCTGGCGTATGAAGAAAGTATACTTTAGTCAGCATTTATACATTTTTAAATGCCTTCGATAACAAGATCATAACGGAAATGACGTCATACAATATGAAGACAAAACAGACGGCACAGATGGAAAGGTTTCCGGTTGTTCCGGAAGCAGTCGTGTCCGTTTTCATACAGTTGTATAAATCTTGTTTTTGTTGTTTTAGAACTTCAACCTAGACGAAAGCCTTGGTCAGTAAAGTCGCTTCTAGAATGTCGCAGAACTTCCGATTCGTTCGAAAGTATGTTGGTGGTTTGAAGGCAGCCATCTTGGATTGGAGTGGAACAACAGCCGATAAATATGTTATCGCACCGGCTGTAGTGTTTGTGGAAGTATTCGAAAAACATAAGGTACGTTAATTTTGTTGTGTGTTAAAAGCAGAAACATGATCATGGTGAGAGCGACTTTGGTATTTTTTATCTGGTTTTTACTTTTTTTTATATCCTGGTGCACCTCGGTTTACCAAGGCTACCCTAAGACCGTTTGTAGTCGCCACTTGTCATATTACTGTAATAACATCAGGGCTACAATGCACTTTACTGGTACGCACTTTCTGCTAGGATTTTAAATGGCAGTGTGTGCTTGTTGCATTCACTAAAATAAATTGTAACAATAATCTATTCAATAAACAAAAACAAAAAAAGAAAGAAAAACAGGGGTGTGGGGCGGTGGGGCGGTAAAGAGAGAGTATTGAAAATGCGTACCGGTAAACCGTAAAGTACAGGTTTCCCACTACCGGAGCTACTAGTAACTCAAATTTATGGGTTTCACATGAATAAAGTTTTAGCCATGTAGCATCTTCGAAACATGTATGGCTTCCCACATGTATCTCTCCGATATTTGGCAAACTGCAATTATTATACTTTAAACTGAAAGGAAAGGAAGAATCTGGAATTAGGCCTATATATTTAGTTAATTTTAATCCCAAAAAAAGAACAGACCACGCATCTGATTGAAGGTATAATCAGATCTATCTGCAATTACATTTATTTGAAAAAGTGAAATATTGAGTAATCAATGAAGAGAATTCACTCTATCTCCAATATCATTAAATGCTTTGCAAAGACAGATTGCTTTATTCTATTCAGTGTATGAAACGATACACATTTGAAAATGGGTATAATATGATAACAAAATTGCATATTTTTCATGGGTTTATCATAACAAAGTTGCACATGCTTTCATGGATTTATCATAACAAAATTGTATATGCTTTCATGGGTGTATCATAATAAACTTGTACATGAATAACAAAATTGTACATGCATGCATTCATGGGTTTATCATAACAAACTTGTACATGAATAACAAAATTGTACATGCATGCATTCATGGGTTTATCATAACAAAATTGTACCTGGCTGCATGCATTCATGGGTTTATCATAACAAAATTGTACGTTTTCTGTGTGTATCATAACATGCTTTCATGATGTATCATTACAAAATTGTACATGCTTTCTTGGGTTTATCATAACAAGTGAGGCTGGTAAAGGTCGCTAACTTCAAATCACTTGCCCCTCACCTATGTAGTTCGAGCCTCACTCGGGGCGTTGAATTCTTCATATGCGAAAGTTATTCAGCTGGCTTACGGAAGGTCAGTGGTTCTAGACCGGTGCCCGCTCGTGATAAATAATGCACAGAGGGGCTCCTGGGGTCTTCCTCCAGCATCAAAGCTGGAAAGTCGCCTATGACCTATAATACACGCACACAAGAGATAAATCTGTTATCAACATATGTCTTCATTCATTGATTAGATCGTCATTATAACATATTTTTATAATTGTCAATATATAGATGTGTCAACTGGTTTGATGAAGAGAAATTCATTAAACATTTTGTTGGAGTCAGAACATTGAATGGGGATAAGTGATTTGATAATTTAAAGTATTTCTTGAAAAAAAATCCTCGAGATATCTTTTTTTGATATAACCGTCACACCTATTTCATGTGCAGGTCCCGATTTCAATGAAAGAGGCTCGTTTACCTATGGGTTTACGGAAAGATCTTCATATAAAAGCCATTACAGAACAACCGGAAGTGAGGGAAAGATGGAGGTCCGTATATGGCCGAGATCCAAATCAAGGTTCGTTCTTGATATGAGCCGCGCCATGGGAAAACCAACATAGTGGCTTTGCGACCAGCATGCATCCGTGCAGTCTGGTCAGGATCCATGCTGTTCGCTTTCAAAGCCTATTGCAATTAGAGAAAGTGTTAGCGAACAGCATGGATCCTGACCAGACTGCGCGGATGCGCAGGCTGGTCTGGATCCATGCTGGTCGCAAACCCAATATGTTGGTTTTCTCATGGCACGGCTCATATATATTTTAGGTTTGTTTAAACGCTTTTGTGTAGCAATTGCAAAGTTAGGAAAATCTACACGCTGCTATATTAAACGAATTTATGAGTTTGACTGTCAAATGAAATACGTCTGAGCCCTACGTGCTCGCAACGAGGACCACACACTCTATCGTAGGACGTGATGGCCTCGCGGGTGAGCAGTTCCTCACTGAGTGAACAGTTAAAAATGAAGCAACGCATTTTTAGTGCAATAAAACAAAAATAAAAAACAAAACAACTCGCTTACTTTTATCTGAATCATGAAAAACATAGGCTTCATGAAGTACATTGTTTCTTTGCAGGTGATGTAGATAACATGTTTAAAGACTTTGTGCCATTGCAGTTGGGCTGCTTGCGTAAATACACAGAGCTTATTCCTGGAACTGTACAGGCTGTCGATACACTGAAGAAAGAATATGGTCAGTAAAGGTGTCTGTTTAGAATTACCGTCACTCCGTCTTTATTATGGTCAACGATTTTGTGATACTCCCTTGCAACCCATTATGCATTATAATAATTATATACAAAATGTATCTGGTCGATGTCGGACAAGTGTGGTTTTCAACAGTGGTCCGATATCCTTTTGGCTACCATAGCAGACTAATACGTACCATAAAAACGGGGGTCGCTATTACCGCTATCATACACCGACTGACTACCGCAGACGCCTAAAACGTACCATAAAAACGAGGGTCCACATTACCGACATCGTACAGCGTAGGACTACCGGGAATTTTTATGTTTTCTTTGTATCTGGAGGGAATTTGAATGCTTCTTATTTTTTTGCAGAATTTCATCTGAAGTGTAAACTTTCAATATGTTATTAACAAAACGGTATGAAATCAGTTAAACTAATAAGTAAAGTCATTCATATGACATAGTAGATAGTATTACGCAACAAATATCAGGTGTCCACTAAATTAAAAAACAAAATCAAACGTCTCGTGCGCAATAGTGTTCTAAAATCATTGTTATCGCAAAATGTTGATAAGATAATCCTTTTCAGGCAATTAAGGGATAATTACTCTCCCAAAATACCAATTAGTTGTGAAGGTTGCTCGTCGCGGTAATTATCAAACTCATTTTTTAAAACTTAATTAATTACTCATTTTTACGCTATGGTATTTAAAGCTATTTTACTACGTCTGCATAATGCGGCTTCGGCATTCTAGGAGTCTGAAAACCACAGATCTGCCACTGATGCGTTTTGTAGACTTTTCTCCAACTACTTTGACTGTGGCACTACGGTAATTCTGAACTTTTTCCAGTAAAATACAAAACTGCTCTGTGGTAATCTATTGTGATGTGCAATCACTATTTAGTACATACGATTTTCTACATTGAAATAGTGTACATTTATACACTACGGCAGTAATACTTTGAATTGTAATTGCACATGGAATATACATACATGCCCTGTGGTAATTCTCTACAGAACACATCATCGTTTTTTGCCACAACGGTAATATATATGCACACTTCGCTTCTGCCAGTAGCATATTAGACGTGTGTACATTTATCCACTATGGAAGTATTGTACTTTTCAACTTTAAAACTCAAACTTTATTTAAGAATGCATTAAAATTATTATTTATTCTTAAGTTCACAATGGTAATTTTGATTTTGCGCTCCATGCATTACGCATTATAATGCATAGCAAATCTGGAATGCTTTATAAACGGTACAGTTTTCAGTATTCCACATATGTGTAACTGTGCATGCTCATTATATTTATAGTCCGGGTCCGTAGTGTAGGAGAAACATTCATTCACTTGTATCAAATCCGAACAAAAACAAACTATTCATTTATTTACTCTGATACTGTGTCAGACTGGCAATTTTCTTCAAAGGTGTAAAATCGTCTTTGCACGGTTTTGGCAATTAATTCTACCCTATCGACACTATGTGTAGGTAGAAATACTTTGAACAACAAAGCATAGCAATTATATGCTATTGCAATATGGCCTGGCGACATGTGTGATTCTACCGGGATCCAACACTCAATCTCCCGATTATAAGGAATACGTTCTAACCACCGAGCTACGGCCACCAGAAAGAATAAAACCTTTAACTCCAGCCCGATTACCGGAAAGCGTCTGTGATACCCGACTGGGACACGCTCTCATTTATATAAAATGATATTAAAAAAAGAAGTTATTTGAAAATCTGTTTGAAAGTCAATAAGGCATAACAAACAAAGAAAAAGACACTACTACCACGAATTGTTATTCGGCCTGTTTGAGGTTTGTTTAGGCACTTGCATCAGATACACTACAAAAAACCAGATTATGAAAAGGTATAAATTTAAATGAACATGAATAACGTATATTGATAATAGACAGTCAAACTTATGGTCTGATCTGCTGACATAACTGGTAGGAGACTAAATGTTAATTGCAATAAAAGCATTTTTTTTTTATATTTACAAACAACCTTATGATAGAAAATAATAAAAATTAACAACTGAATGAAAATTAAGGACAATACAGCACAGACAATTCCCCTTTGAACGGGTAGGAGGAAGGAAAATCATACACCAAATGCTACACAACCTGAACAACGTATTATGGACTAAATTTCATAAAAGACAGTCATACCTATAGTCCGATCCGTGGAAAACCGGTAGGAGAATAAAAGTAAAACATTAAGAGCAAACAAAACATTTGACAGAACATAACAAACATTACAGCTAAACGAAAACAGTTGTAAAAGCTATTACAGATGAGGATCATGCATTACTTACAAATCATCGTAAAAGGTAACATTGAGCATACGTAAAGATACATAAAAAGTTCACTCAAAGTCATGAAATAATTCCTGTTTTCTGTTGAATTTGTACTGTAGTCCGTTTAAATGAAACAATTTTGTCAACAACGTAAGACAATAACCGTAATTCTACAGTGCAACCTCTGTAGAGCAACAGCTTTTGGAAGATACAAATATTGACTGTTAATTAGCGGTTGTTGTTCTGGAGAGGTAAATTTGATAGTATATCTCAGCTTAGGGAAATTTTGATGATGTTTATATAGAGAGGTTTTTGCTTAAGAGAGGGCCGCTCTGGAGACGTTGTACTGTATATTATATAAACATGTATTTTCTGAATATGATCTTTAACAACATGTTAGACATGAGCCGTCTAAGTGCAACGGGGGTTTAGAGTAATTGGAATTGTTAATGACGAAAGAAAGACAAAATGTCTAATATTCAGTCTGATAAACATTTCATCGGTAGTACAAGTACTGTTTAATAATTAAGTTATGTGTATATTTTAATATGTCCGATTATATGATTTTTTTTATACCATATTATTAAAATGAAATCACTGTTACGTAGTAATGAAGTTACGATGACGTTCTTGGCATCACGAAAAAAAAGGTGTCACTGCACTTTAATAGCTTGTAACTTTAAAAGTACTTGAAATATCTTCATGAAATGTTCAGGGAATATTCAAAGGAAGCAGAAGCCAAACTTTATTAAAATGTCTTTCTTGGATTTCAAAAACATAGGTCTTAACCCCTTTTTCTTTGAGACAGCTTATATTAGAGAAGTATATTGCATGTGAAAATTAATTATTAAAAGATGAACCAATCAAACTTTCTACCTTTCGTACATATACACACGACACATAGTAAAAATATGTATGTACATCATGTTCTCACAAATCTTAGACACCGTCTGTGTCTTTCCCCAGCTTCAGCTTAGTGTCAGCTAGTCAGACAGTCATATCTTCTTTGTTGATTTCCCATATGATTTTGATGGCATTTTACGGGGTGATTCTGTTTTAACATGTACCTTCCTGGGTAATTCTTGCAACGATTATGTAGCTAAATTGAAGGAAGGGACTTCTTATTAAAATGTAGTAATAATGAGCAACAATAAAACCTATCAAATTATAACACAGAGCTTGATTTCTCGAAACATTGGAAAACTGTTCTAAGAAGATTAACCTGTTATGAGCAGTCGAATATATAATTCAGTAACAGACTCATCCTCTTTTGACATGCTTAAATGTTACGAGAAATTGGACCCAGATGGTTAATTTGAGTATATTTTTGGACTTGAGCGACTTGTTATGTTATCAGCAATGACTCAGACCCAGTTTATATATATTAAGCATAAGAAATTACGTTCACTTAACATAGAAAGGACTCAATAATACCATAAAATCATTAAAACTACCCATATGATTAATATAACTTTCTAATAAGAAGATTATTGTTATAGCTGTGTAAATTGACTACACTGCTTACAACATAACGATGACGTTGTTGTTCGGAGACCGACGGCGGTCTTTAGCTTCATAAGGCAAAACCGACAATTGTCCGCCCTTAAATTGAGATATTTCCATGTGAGTCTGAAAACTTTCTGTCAATGGTACCAACGACTTGCGTTTGTTTGGGTTTCCTTATTCTTGAACAGTAACCTCCAATCAGCTGTTCCGCTACCAGATGTAAATGATTCAATTTTTATTTAAAATTAGTTATAACAATATGCGTTTTCATATTATATATTTTTAGGATATTTCTTTCATCTGATTTAAATATTACATACAATCTATTTTTTAGTTTTAGGCTTTTACCTTAGTTAGATTAATTTATGATACATGTAATGTTAAGAAATAATAAGATTAAAACATGAGACTTCTGAGAAAAAATAACATACCCTCATCTGGAAGTTTTGGTACTCAACCCTTGGCCTAATGTCTTTGTACATAATTTAGCTGTTCATCGGGGCTATGTCAGCAGCAAACCATAGGAAGTAGGTCCACCACCTAAAGCTTGGTCTTTGAACTGTGTAGCTAATTCGGAGGTGATCTTACCTCTCCACGTCCCCCATGTACTTGTTGAATTGGACACAAGCGGGTAGACAGGGGTATACCTTCTTCTCCCATTTTACTTCAGGATTTACTTGCTTTCTGGCGACTGTATCCTGGTCTTTAGGAACGGGATTGGAACATGTATTCAAGTTGTAGACATGCCTTGAATCCTTCTCTACTGTAGCTACCATCTTTCCATCTTTTGTTTGATGTGTCATATGTTGTCCTCTGTTCAATGTTCTAACCGGATTATCTTTCTTTCGGATTGATTTCTGTGGTTTTAAATCATATGGCCAGAATTTCTGCCCTATAATAAAAGACCCACAAAGATGGATTGAGCTGGCAAGGAACGCCTGTTCCAAAGGGATCGATGTGTAGAATGTGTCTAGAAATACTATATGGTTTCGTTGATACACTGGCTCAAACAGATGTTCAACAACCTTCCTCGTTAGTCCTACTTCTTTTATACCTCAAAGATAAACTTGATAAATCCAAAGATACCTAGAAACAACATTTGCTGACACCTCTAAATATACCATTAACTGTATGTTTAATCTGAAATAAGTACCATAGTAGACGTTTGCAGGAAGAATGAATTTTAATGAAGTACTACAGTGTAGTTTTACTCATCCCATTGCTAAGGAATATAGTAGACTTTTGTGAGAAACTTGAATTTTAAGGCAGTGCCATAGTGTAGTTATACACATTATATGAAAATAAGTGCACTTCCATAGTGCTGAGAAAGTTACTATGCGAAAGGATTATACTAGTGATCAAAATTACCCTGTAGGCATTATTTATTCCCCCGAATACCACAGTAGTTTAAAGTAGAAGATGAGAAACTCAAGACAGTGCCGCAGCTTATTAATACATAGTAACACAAAATAGCACGTACTGCCACAGTGATGCAGTGACCTTTTGAATATGTGAATTTTAATAAATAACATAAACTGTATGTTTTATCTGCATATAAATACCATAGTAGACTATTGCAGGAAACAAGAAATTATAACTTGTGCCACAGTGTAGTTATACCGATAACCATACAATGACCATAACTACCATAGTGTAGCAACCGTTTTACATAAAAATTACCGCAGCGTAAAAATGTAGTATATTTTCGGTAATTTCTTCTATTTTCAATTGAGAAAAAATACGATTTTTACCAAAATACTGCAAATACCCAAAAATATAGTCTGCATTTGGCGGCTCAGGTAGCGCGTCGGGGTACGATAGCGGTAGTCGAAAGGATATCAATTTTGCAAGTTTTCTTGACGTAACTAGTACTATATTCCGGTATTACTTCTTGCATCAAACACAGCTATGCATTAGTCTATCATTTTGATTGTTCTTCTCCTTGCAGGAATGAAAATCGGAAGTACGACGGGATTTATTCGTTCCATGGTTGACGTTCTGTTAGAGGACGCTAAAAAGCAAGGGTTTCATCCGGATTGTACCGTGGCAGGTAATTTGTCTATATATTTTCACGACTGGGTTTTTGTGTGTCTGTTTCGTAAATAATGAGATGTATATTACAAAATCTGCATCGGTAAATTGGCATTAAGAACCATTCACGTATAAACCGTCAGATGCTGTTTTAGCCATTTGGCTAAAGGTCTTTCACAGTTTCTACGGGAAGAATTTTGACATTCGTTTCATGGTGTTATGCATGTATTTGCCATATTTTGATAACGGGTTTCGAATAAATTCATTCTGTCTGGGCATAAACAGATAAACAGATAAAGACAAATGCAACGATAATAATAAGAAGAAGTTGCGGCGAGAGCACCAAAGAGATATACATCACCTTTTTGAGCGCATCGAACTACTGTGGCATGTCATGAGCAGGCTTTTCAATAATTATTTTATTATATTTAATAATATGAATTTTTATTACAGGTGATGAAGTTGCCAACGGTGCAAGACCGAAACCTTTCATGGTTTATCGTAATCTTGATCTGCTGGACGTTCATCCAATCCAAGCGGTTGTCAAAGTTGATGATACTATTTCCGGTGTCGGAGAAGCTCTTGAGGCTGGATGCTGGGGTGTCGGATTGGCGCGTTATAGCAATTACATGGACGTTGACAGTTTCGAGCACGAGAAAACTCTAAGTGAAGACGAAATTCAAAGAAGACTGGAAATTTCCAGAGACTTATTGCGCAAAAGCGGTGCACATTACGTTATAGACACAATAGCTGATTTACCGGAAGTTGTAGCTGATATCAATTCGAGGTTAGCTCGCGGAGAAAGCCCCTAATATTCTGGTGTTCTCAGTACAACAGATAAAAATGGTGCTGCAACAATCTTTTGGCGTATAAAACTTCAATGGCATTATTATCATAGACATGGCTTCTGCATGGCCTATGTCATACCAAATTGAACCGTATTGGTTTCTTATAGCTTACCTCAAAGAACATAGTTACTGAACAAACGTTTAGCTCCAGTGACTATGAAATCTTTTTAAGTAATTATCACCATTTCACGCATATTCATTTTTGTTGTTTCTAGTCATATTGACTTACAAGTATAAATTCGTATATCAATAAATGGATCTCCATTGGCTGTTCTAGTTTCCGCTCTATTACTATCAGTAATAGTTGGATAATCGTAAATTGGTAGTATTGGTCACGTGACGAATGAGTTGTTAAGCACGGCATGATGGGAGTTCAAGAAGTTTGACTACTAGTATCCAAAGGAGTGGCCCCGTGACGACAATCGGCAAAACACGTATTCTCCGAATGTGTTTCGGCATTTTCCGGGTTTAACGGAAACTTATGTGCGCGTTTAGCTTCCTTACTTCCGAGGAATTCCGAATTGCCAACGAGAATACGTACGTAATCATTCGGGAATTTCCATGCGTCATTACGTGTTCATTATCTCTGTGTTTGAATAACGGAATCAGTCAGGTGATATTCTTACAGTATCTAAACCTCTGTGAGGTATTTTCATGCCAGTATAAGGAAACACTTCATGGTAACAACATACTTTGTAAACCTACATTAAATTAATGTTTGAAATCAACTTTTAACAACAGCTAGTAGACATGTACATTCAAGCAAAAACTGACGTTCTTGTCAATTTTTGGGGTAGTTTTAACAAGAGAAAAAAGTGTGTTAACAGATAGATTCTCGAGCTCGCGTACTGTTAAAACGCTTTCTTTATATACTGCGCGTTCCGTGGAAAAGCGTAAACGTCCTTAAGCCCTAAAACGGATAATTCAAAAGGAAATGACTTCATCTCCAGAATCTCTCGGGATACGTTGGTACCCTCATGCTACCGAGCTCGGGTACCAACCAATCCCTCGGGATTATACTGATGTTATAACACGAAAAACGTGCGTTATCCCAACCTTCCCGCACGATAGTTTAAACCCACAGAAAGGCAGACTAGATCTTCTGACCAGTACCAGCTCGTCAAGTATTGGCAGTTACAAACTTTAATATGTAACTGTCTGTAAGGACATTTTTTTTTGAAAGTGCATAGCATGTAAACCTCGATTGTTTGTAGGTAAATAGTGCAGGTTTTGGTCGAGGGGTAGTGTGGGACGACTTTTCAGAAGGTCGTCTTTGGGACCCTCCTTAATTGTTGTTATACATACATAGCTTTTGATCTTCAGCATCATAGAGTCCATTCAAATTATTTGTTCGAAAAATAATTCTAAATTACGCAAGTGCGATGGGCGTAACAGGATACCTCTCGTGGACAAACTCGGTCAAACCGAGTATGATATTATTTCGCTTGTTTGCGCTCTGTACTTTCAAAGGATCTTCTTATAGATTTCTTTCAGTGCATGGTTGATAGCACAAAAGTTAATGTATAGAGAATATTACATGATTGTCTTTTCATATTGAATTTATTAAACGAGTTGAATAAAATAATAAAATGCGAGGTTCTGCCGAGAATATTTTCAATTTTATTCAACGAGTTAAATAAATTCAATGTGGAAAGACACAAATGTAATATTCTTTTTATCACATGTAAGCTTTTCCCGCTGAAACATCAAAGTTTCTTCTTTCTTTACATGTAATAGACCAGGTAAATTCGTCTAACGTCTCCTATAATTAAAACGACGTCAACGCCAAAGTGTTTATTTACTACAATAGTGTAATACAATGTATGAGAAAAGTTTGCAAAAACGGCCAGTCTTTGCTGGTAACCTAAGTAGTCTTAAGGGGACGCATATTGCTACATTCACAGTTCATACAGCAATGCGGAAGGGGTGCATATTCAAGAAATCGATGGTGGGAAAATAAAAAACATATTCCTAAACTGATATAATACTGATGGACACCTGTAATATTCAGTATTTTGTGGATAAGGATGTGGTACTATGAATGTAATAGGAAAACAGAGGTCTTTGTGAAAGTACATTCAACACAAAATATTAAGCTTTTGTATAAGGAAAATACAGGTTTTTTACAATAACAGTGTTCCAAATAATGTTGAAGGGATGAGATTTTCTTTCTAACACACCAGGTTTGCTTAAACATGTAAAAATTTAACGCCACGTCCGTTAATCTCGGGATGGACGCCATATTTCTCATTGATAAAAAATGTAAACAAAAAAGTCAAAGTGGGATTAGCATTGCAAGGGCATAACATGACATTCTACACAATGAATACCTTAGAAAAGATATCTAAGATGCTACACGGGTCAGGCGGGTTAAATGCATAATGTCGATCACTTGAAATTCATCTTGAAAAGGTGGTTAATTTTACTTTGTTTACATGGTTTTTAATTTTCCCACGACTTCTCGGCGATTCACTGCAAATGTATTACTGCGCCTGACGAAAGGTAACTCTAATAAACAACGGGAGACAACTTAGGTGTCAGCACGTGTACGATTTTTAAAAAAACATGTCGATGATTATAATTTCTTATCAAATAATGAATCCTATTCAGATATTCGTCTTTAATATGAGAAAATTATTAATTTCTGTGGACATTTGTCAAAAAATATTACTTACAGTGGACTACTTTGCGCATCAAACTGGTTTCCGCTTCAGTTGTGAGGCACTTCCGTTATACTTTTGACAACAATAACAAAACACAAAATGAATCAATAAAGTCACTTATAAACCGACTGCTACTTAAATCAGTGTAAGTAAAGTTGTTGTTACAACATTGTACATGTTCGTTACGTTATGAGATAAAGTTTGTCTTGAACTGCATAATCCATTAATTACGTTTAGATGATATTGCATTTACAACTTATTTGACCCCGTTTTTTACGTGAATGACAGCATTCTCGTGCAACTCGTGCAAACAGAGTTATGAAAAGTATGGTGGAGAATTCAAGGACAAATTATAAATGACATTAAAGTGAGGATAACTGTATATTCGTCCAGTTTTGATCATTGACATTCCAGCTGTGTATTAGTAACTTTTGTGAACAAGATTAGAATGTTGCTTTTCCACATATACACATTGATTGGACCTCTCAACCAAATTTCATACCTTATTTTAGGGATTTTTAAGAGAATACATTTTCAAAAGTTTGTTGAATGTGTTTTGATATTTAAGTGCATTGTAGTTCATGAATACCAAGTTAAAAATTAATAATGGCAACATTTCTAGGCCTTTATTGTAAGCCACTAGACTTCTGTAACGATAAATGTTTAATGTATTAAGGGGAATATACTCTTATAGTTTTAGAATGTGGCATTCCTTGACCACCGTATCTTTTCTTATGCACTACTTTGTAAACAAACTAAATAATGAGTTTTAGCTCACATATGCGAAATGAAAAGCAAGACAGTGAACTTATTTCACATTCTTTCTTTAAATTAGAATCTGTAGGACATTGATAAATGTTTGGACAAAGTGAAGCACTATTATTTTCGCACCAAAAAGTCTTAATTGTTGACTTTGAATGTACACAAGAAGTCTTATGTAATTCAACAATAACTTTCTTATTTCAGTTTTTCTCATTTTTATTTTAGTGAGCAATCCTTTGTGTACTTATAACAGTTGAAACAGTATTCATTTCATTTACCAAAACCTTGTACTTTTTTGCAGGTAAATTTTATAATACCCCACCCACTTTTTTTTAATTTCAAAGTATGCGTCCCCTTAACGAATTCACCATTCTGACAATCAGATTTGTTCTACAAGTAGTGAGGAGTGCTTCCCCTTTAATTGTTCAATCAAAGTTAATTGGAGTCGACATGAGAATGGCACAGTGCCTTCAGCAATATATAACAATGTTAAGATAAAAGTTTAGTTCAAGTGCTGCTAAATACCGTTGGTGCACGCACTCAGCTGCAAATTTGTTGGAATTATTTTATAAAATGAAATAAAACAGAGGTACATGTATAACTGCTTCTATTAAGGTAAGAGTTTAAAGTGAATTTTATAACTTTGTTTCTATTCTATCTGTACTTTTTTCTACTAATTTATTTGCTTACTTTATTTTACTTACTTACCTACTTACTTACTTGCGTACATGCTTGCTTGCTTACTTATCTTTTTCTCCCTTGCTTGCTTACTGACCTACTTGCTTACTTTAATACTCGTTTGCTTGCTTCCTTCCTTTATTGTTCGCTCGCTCGCTCGATTACTTACTTTCTTGCTTGCTTGCTTACTTATTTAACTAACTTAAATATTCGCTCACTCACATAACTTGTATTTTCTGAGCGGCAAATTGACAGATCGCTTACTGTGACGTCGCAGGTTCGAATCCCGGAAAGACCAATACGTATGTGGGCTCTCATAATTCTATGCAACTTCAGTTGGGAAAACGATGAAATACGTTGTCTTGTAATAATTTGACCCGCGCCATGAGTAAACCAATATAGTGGCTTTGCGACCAGAATGGATCCAGACAAGCCTGCGCATCCGCGCAGTCTGGTCAGGATCCATGCTGTTCGCTTTCAAAGCCTATTACAATTAGATAAACTGTTAGCGAACAGCATGGATCCTGACCAGACTGCGCGGATGCGCAGGTTGGTCTGGATCCGTACTGGTCGCAAACGCACTATGTTTGTTTTTTCATGGTTCGGCTCATTTGTCCTATGATAGATGTAGAATTTAACACAAGGAACGGTAATGATATAATGTCCCTTTTACTACACTATACCTATTAGTATTCTTGTCCTAGTTAAGAATGATCTTCAAATCTACTTCCTTAATTAACTCTCATCTACAGGAAGTTTCGTGTAACAAAAGTTTGACAAGTGCACAAAACTGTGTTGAAATGTTTGATAATACAATGTAGCGCTTGTTTACGTCGCTCTATAATCATGACACATTTAAAGTTCAGATTTTATATGAAATAAGACATTTAAAACGGGACAATAGGTACCTCGTCCGTCCGTCCGTCCGTCAGTCAGTCCATAATTCCTTTAGTCAGTCCTGTTCTTGCCGGTCCATAACTCTCTCATCCATCAAGGGATTTTGATACGTATGTTTTCAAAAATGTTCCCTATAATAAGACAATGTATCTATCGCCCCTATAAAATGGTGTTATAACAGCACGTAAGCGCGAGAATCTCTCTGTTACCCACGAAAAGTGACAAGAACAGCCTTTTTTATGCTAGAATATTGCTTAGAACTTACTTTAACATCGCCTTAACATTGTTAAGCATGCAAACAAAGTATGTGCAGTAGCTGGGCCCATTATTCCGAAGCTCAAGGTCACCAAGGTGTTATACTTAGGTCAAGGTCATATCTTTGTTACTATTTGCTTATATCTTACGGTTGTAAGTCTGCGCTCCTCCAGCTAAAACTAGTAACATCTGGATATGAGTCTTGTATGGATGCAAGCAAATGAAGAAAAAAAATAACAAAAATCCACAGCAACAACAACACTTCTAAACTGGAGTGTCCTCTATATCTTGCATGCACTATTTTTCAATTAGTAAAATAACAGTCATTTTTGGACGAATTAGTTTGGCTGAGGGTGGGTTGAAGTTGGGGTATCAAGTTGGATGCGCCTACGAGTAATCATTGTACGAGAAGAAGATTAAGGCGGGGTCATGCTTTAGGGAAACTATCATTTTCATCAACGCATACACATTTAGAGTTTGAACAAAATCTAGATATCTAGGCAAAATCAGTTACAAAAAGCTTAAATGAAGTCAGCTGTTGGGAAGGCGTTGGATTTTTAAAAATGCAACACCAATTTCTTGTGAACATAATACTGTATATAAATTTAATTCCTGTTGCTAGGTAATACAATTTAGTCTCTTTTTATCGAAAAAAAAACAACAACAACAAAACATGTTAAGTCGCTTATCACGCCTGACCAAATATGGATATTTATAGGTATAATACAATTATTAAACACGCACTTGGTTAAATAGAGTAAATCAAAAAGCATATATTTATATGTGGATATTTTTTGCAAGTTTTATATAAGGTTAAACTACTTTCAGGACATTGTAATCGGAACACTTTGACAAGGTAAGGGACAAACCTTTTACAAAAGGTGACTTAATTTATACCCCTTTTTCACAATAAGTTGTTATGTCCTATCAGTACTATAGGAACCAGCGCAGTCCTGAGCTGTCTTGGCGGACAGGTTCTTGGACACTATTTTTTCACTTGTGGTGGTCACAGAGGTTTAAATTAAAGCTAGTTTTTGTTTATATTTCATTGTGGGTGTATTTTTAACATTCTGATAGAAAAGAATGAGGGTATTTTTTATTTGAAATCTGCAGTGGGTGGTGGTAGGTTCATTCCCCACTGGGACCTTTTTCCCCCTATTTTCCTTTTTTCTAGTGATTTTTTACTTCTTTCAAGACTTATTATTCATTTATTGTACAAAAGTGGACAGTTTTCATTTGATAAGCGAGTTCTTGCTGTTCAAAGTGAATTTACCTCAGAAACAGAAAGGGTAGAGTTAGACATCTTTAAAAATACTGAGTTATACATGCGGTAAAAGTTCTCTTTTTGCCTTCACACTTTAGACTACATATCGTGGAAGAAGTGTAGGTAAGTCTTACTTCTGCCCCAAAGTAGTTTTTGAATGAAGTGAGCTAAATTCAAAACAGACCCGCAGGATTTGACCTTAATTTTTCAATGTTGGAGTTAGTATTCTGTCTCATTAAATCATTTTACTTGAGACACCCTAGACAAAAAAATATACTCAAAGTTTTATTTTATGTTTTATAATTGTTTACAGATCGTTTAATGTTTCTTTTATTGAAATTAATGGTATAATGAATTCTCTGCAAACGTTTTGGATAGTAGCCATCACATTGAAATTTGTCTCTACTTGAGCTTGAGGAAATACCATAAATTATACACAATTTATAAAAATCAGCACTGTAATTTTTTTTATATAAAATTGCAACACAGTGCGAAACACGGTCAACTTTAAGAATATACCAAGCAAATGCCATTTTTTTAAACATTACTATTAGGAGTCTAATACCTTAACTGCCACATACATCACTTCATTGAATAGTCATCGCATATTGATCGTAAAAAGAATTAAATACCTATGGCAAGAACTTGAAAAAATGCCTTTGTCATCAGTGTCATTTATACTTACTGTACAAAATGAGAATTATCTTGTTTTTCTTGTTGTGTAACATGATTATTGAAACATAATGGATAGGTGCCTCTAATGGGCGATGTAGAAATTCCGTCTACCAAATACTGTTTCCCAATAGTGCCATCACCACATACACTAAAACTACGACTGCTGACTCAACAAAACATCAAACTGAAACAAGATATTGAAAAGTCGATGATTAAAACTCGAAACCGACAGTGCGATGATGTAAAGTTAAAATTACGATAAGAATTGAATTTATATATGATAATGAAAGTCGAAACTACGACAATTAATGAGACAGCTCAACCACGATGATGAAAAATCGATGAAGAAATGTCGAATGATGAAAAGTCGAAACTTATGTGCCGAACAGTCAAAACGACGAAGTTTAGCAGGAAAATGAAAGAACGTAATAATTTCGAGTTTTCGCCATCGTTGTATCGTCTTTCGTTTTTCCGAGGATATTTTATGCTGCGATGACTCAAACGTGCCACTATAACCGGCTACATGTTAAACAAAAAACGAGAAACATTTGTACTTTTGTAGTGTAGGTTAGTAAATGTGTACAATGTATTATTTTTTAACGTTATGTTATCATCAATCAAGTCGCTAAGCTTACTACTTTAATTGACAAACAGGTATTCTTGAATATTGTATGTAATAATTCATTTGAACTTGACTGAACTGGTTTAGTATTTGGGTCAACTGCAGTGCAAAATATAATATGCCCACTTATTTACATATACAGTCAAACCTGTGTTAAGTAGCCAGCCAAGGGAGCAGCATTATCTGGCTGCTAAAGACAGGTAGCTGCTTAAAAGAGGTTGAAATTAGAATAAAAAGTCAATTTTGGAAGTTAGCTGACTGGCTGCTTAATGCAAGTGGCTGCTTAATAGAGGTAACCGCTCAAGCAGGTTCAACTGTATACCATAACTTACATAATTGATGAAAACCCCTAAATAAGACTTAAGCCATATAAGCATTTTTTTTTGGTAAGTTTTCTTTATAAAACCTGCGGGGGCAGGTGTTTGTACGCATCAAAAATAATGCACTGAGTATAATGCGCCACGTATGGGATTCGAGCCCTTGACCACAGGAAAGAAACTTTGCTCTGTACTAGTTAACCGGTTTGAAAAGTAACGGCTGATGATATTGGACAGATGGTTTTATGGTGCCGGTGGTATTCCGTATTTACATGTCATGCCAGCCTCAGTATGTTAAAAATGCATGAAATTATGTAATCAGTAAGTACGTTTCATTATGGTGCACTTGCGTGGGCGGTGTTTTTGATATGTACAAGACTTTCATACTTGAAATGAAGAAACAAGGCTGTTGGATAGTGATCTAAATGTAAGTGAAGTGTTGTGTATGAATTAATTATACGCATGTGCATGTTTGTACGTTTCTTTAATCGGAAGGGGATATTGTAGATATGGGGGCGGAGGGGGAGGGGGAGGTGGAGGAGGAATATGGGGGATACATAGACGGTTCAGAGTAAGGATAGGTTGTTGAGTTTATTGAAAGACATTATTTGGGCGAAGACTTCGTGAAAAGTTAACTAAGAAAGGTGTGTATGCATATGAATTCAGTATTTCGTAAAGTCTGTAAGGGAGGGGTTTTCAAAATAAATGAGCCGCACCATGAGAAAACCAACATAGTGCATTTGCAACCAACACGAATCCAATCCAGCCTGCGCAGTCTGGTCAGGACCCATGCTGTTCGCTTTCAAAGCCTATTGCAATTAGAGAAACCGTTAGCGAACAGAATGAATCCTGACCAGACTCCGCGGATGCGCAGACTTGTCTGGAACCATGCTGGTCGCAATTGCACTATGTTGGTTTTCTCATGGTGCGGCTCAAATGTCAGTGCATACAACTACCACTTTAATGTTTTCTTTGATATACTAGCAATACTTGCCACTTAATCTACATTAAATGAACAACTGACCATACATTTATCTACATTAAATGATTAACTGACCACCACAATTAAGCCGAAATAAAGAAGATTAAATTGTTTCTAAATCTACAGAAATAGTACACTGAAATAAATTTTCGATTCTACGTGTAACATACTAGTAGAGGATATTTGTTTTTTTTCAGCGTAAATTTCAAAAATCATTCACGAGTGAACATCATATGCAGTATTTTCACGAGCTGTACGTATAGCAGCGAGTGAAAATGTAAGATAAGCTGGTCATGAGTAAAAGAAATTTTGATCTAAAATAAACAAGTTTTCTTTGTACTCCATAGTTTGACTAGATTTACCCATTTTGTAGTTTCTTACCAGTTTTTTCATTATGAAAATACCAGATATATTTCACTCTAATATTTATATAATTCACTGAAAAGTATGTTATAAAAAATCTACATACTTGTTTCGAAACACACTCGAATTTGAATGGAAACTAGATATAAGAATGAACAATATTTTTTCGTGTTTTTTTTTACGCCTCGATAGCCTAGAGTGTCCACTTCGAGTGCGGGAGGTCGTGGGTTCGATCACGGGTCGCGTCATACCAAAGACGTGAAAAATGGAACCAGGAGCTCTATTGCTTGGCGCTCTGCATTTAAAGGGAATCCGGCTTCCCTTCTCTCATACACTCGTGGGGATGGATTTCATCAGAAATGAGATGTAGAGAGTGAAGAATATAAGTAGTAGAACTTGCTTCACAATCGACCGAAAATAAATAAGTATAAACAACATTTGAGCCGTGCCATGAGAAAAACAACATAGTGGCTTTGCGACCAGCATAGATCCAGACCAGCCTGCGCATACGCGCAGTCTGGTCAGGATCCATGCTGTTCGCTAACAGTTGCAATAGACTTTGAAAGCGAACAGCATGGTGCTGGTCTGGATCCATGCTGGTCGCAAACCCACTATGTTGGTTTTCCCATGGCACGGCTCATTTTTGTTGATTATGGCCTAGTTTAAGAACATGTGTTCTTACGGACACACGCATGCAGGCATCACAATAACCAAAACATTAGTTGGTTTGGCCGAAATGTCATTGTAGTTTTTGACCAACTTAAATAAAGTAGAGCTCAAACATTCTCTAGACTTTTAATCAGTTTAAAATCAGGATAAATGGAAGTAATATCTCCCTGTAAATCATTGCGCCTTGAGAATCTGTCAGATGGTTTACTTCAAAATTAATGTTAGTTCGTTATCAGCTTATCACACTCGTCTGTCTTTATTCCGCTGTAATTTATGTAAAACTGTCCAGTTTTCGTGAATCAAAGACTGAAAGAACATTGTTGCAGAGTAATACAGTGCGCTTCTGTTCGAAATATTGGAATTCTATGCACGTGAAAACTGACAATGTGCGATATTCTAGAACTGCGGATCGTGTGTGCTTGACAATTAACATTCATAGACATTCAGCTTAGAAAACAGTATGTGTGCATTAATTTTTTAATCTAAATTTGGATAAACCTAGAGTTTTTTTTCTGTCCATATTGCTGTAGGCATTTTGACTTTTGGAAGTGTCTTACCATTACTAGATTTTCTTTAGGTAGCGGACCCGTAATGACATTCGGATATTTCCGTGCGATTTACGTACCCTCCGTATGCGATTTCGGAATCATTCGGCCATAACCGAATGATAACCGGAGAATGCCGAAATCGCTTACGGAGCATACGGAAATCAGCGGAAATTGCCGATTGTCATTACGAGATAAAATCCATATTTCACGCATACTAAGCAATCAGTCATAGGACGGAAGATTATCATGCAACATTCTATAACACTATTGTTTTTGTTCTACTTATGGTGGCAGATGTTGGTTAGAGTTTTAGACCTTTGTAATTAAAATCATATAATATCGTATTAAGGGTAACTAGTTCATTTATTTCAAGTTTTTTTTTCAAAACGTGTTTTAAATAGATCATGCTGGAATGGACGATCAAGTGTTTTCTCAATGGATTTATATTGAACTCTTAGAGTGAATTATATTTGGTATGTTCACATTGTAACATATATTTTGCGCTGGCACGGAACTATACAATTCAATGCAGAAGAGTATGAATTATCAATAATCAAATTACGTATTTTTTAGTTAATATTCAACTTCTTCTTACATAAACATTGTTACGTCATAAACACCAGATTTTACATTTTAAACAGCCGCTGGTAGAAATAAATTATACTGTATCTGAAACATGTATTCATTCTGATGTCTTTTATCTATAAGTATTTTAATCAGCAAGGTTGCCTTAAAAGGACAAAACTTCAGATTAACATAAAAACATTACTTTCATCTGTTAATTATTGTAAAAATAAACAAAATTGTGTTAACTGAGCAATGTTTTTGTTTAGCCAGTAAAACACATAGAACTCATTTATCGCGTGTTAGTCACTTAGTAAATGTTCGTCGCGCGGTAAAACAATTATGATTTAATTGTTATTTACATCATACTAGAAAAAAACTCACTTAAATCATACCGGTTTAGTATTCTTTATATCTATATTTAAAACATATATAGATCTTACATTTGGTGGCATGACTATTGCCTTGTCGTAGAGAAACTCGTATGTACACAAAATCAGAAGAGTTTAAAGCAGCATGCCTCCAGATTTGGCTAAAAAAATAATCTTTCTTTCAAATTGAAGTTTGGTCATATTATGAACATTAGAATATGATTTTTTGTTTCTAACATATTTTAAAAGTTCCAAATCAAGAAAAAAAGATGACCGCGTCGGGAATCGAACCCTGGACCGCCGCGGCAATAAAACATTTTCCCGTCGTCGTAACCAATAGCGCTGTAGCTGAAGTAGTGAGTAATTATTTATAATCGAGACAGTTTACCTGGAGTAAAAGTTTGACAAACGCTTTTCGATTTTCATCGCAAAAAGTAGTAAAAACAGCAAATTCTCATGTGTTTCCGTAACATAAAGTTTGCCAGTAATTAAGTTTTAAAGCCTTCTTAAGAAATGTAGCATTTATTTCAAGATATCTAAAAACAATTTTTTTGTTGCCGAACGATCTGGAGGCATGCTGCTTTAAAAGATGTTACATGCCGTTACGTGTTTTCCAAGAGACAAACACAGGCGTGTCGTAAAACGTTAAATAATCCAACTATAGAAAATCGATCTTAATTATATTTTATTCCAGAATACACAGGTGTACATATCAATAATGCAGTATCAAGCTTTCGCCTAATGTCTTGCAATCCGGATATATTATTCAGTAATTAACAAGAGGCTTGTCATAAAAAATTCAATAGGGTCAGGCATAAAGATAGATTACTGTTAAATACTATTCATGTAAACGACAGAAACACGAAACAGTCTTCAAACACTACGGAGACTGATTACGCAATCGCAACGGAAGGTTGTGGACTTAGCTTTCTGGTCCCAAAGCTTATGAAACTGACATGATTATTGACTGCAGCCTCAAATTGCAACATTGAAAACTAAACAATCAGGACCAGCTAGTCAGATTTTTGCGTTTTGAGACTTACAGCCAAAAATTTTATGACCTAATATTTGAGCCGTGCCACGGGAAAACCAACATAGTGGGTATGCGACCAGCATGGATCCAGACCAGCCTGCGCATCCGCGCAGTCTGGTCAGGATCCATGCTGTTCGCTAACAGTTTCTCCAATTCCAATAGGCTTTAAAAGCGAACAGCATGGATCCTTACCAGACTGCGCGGATGCGCAGGCTGGTCTGGATCCATGCTGGTCGCACACCCACTATGTTGGTTTTCCCATGGCACGGCTCATTTATGTTCAATAATATAACTTAATATATCTTAGCTACCAGCATCTGTGAATTGCAACTGGCAAATTATGCTATTGAGACAGGGGACGGGAAAAGGAAGAAAGATTAGGACTTTTTATATTTGGACTACTTTTAACAGACCAGCGTAGGTTTACATCAATTGATTTGGTAGTGGTCAACCTAATGTCCCACCGAGATTTTCAGTACATACGCGTTGTCTTTTATTAAATCATGCATTTATTGTTAGCTACAAATCAAATAATACCAATCGTTTTTTTTTCGTTGACCAATGTATATAACAGAAAATGTTTAGTACAATGTACTACTATCTTAACATTGTTACTTGCAAGTTTCACGTCTACTACAGGAATCAATACTCAATAAATCTATAGTAACCGTAACTAACACTGTGGTTAACATTACATAACATTACAAAAATATGCACTCTTGATGTTCCACAACAATTGTAGTCCAGGAGACACTTATGTCATTCCTTTAATTTGGAACATTTTCATAGTGGTATAGAAAGGATCTTTAACTTGCCGCAGTCGGCTAGTTGCAAAATTACAGTCTGATGAAAGGACTTATGTTAGCAAAAGTACATTATGATATATATTTCTGAAAATATAATTTCAGATGTAAGATTCTCAACAATTATCCATTTAATCAATGCTGTCAGCGTAATATTAAAGTGGAGACTCGAATAATGGAAAATAATATTGCGTCACACTTACATGTATCTTTCTTTTTTATATTTCAGAATCGTTTGAATAAGGATGGGAAAATCAAAGAGGAAGTCAAAATGCTCCCTGAGGTCGTATATCCTAAGTGCTATGGTGATAGTTGCGTTCCTGACAATTTTGTACGAAATAGCGATTTTCTGTACTCTGGATAGAATCAGTAACGTGAGCTATTTTGGCGGGCTCATTTCCGTTCCAGAAGAGAGTTTAGACAATAGTCAAAAAATTACGGACGGATTCGACGCCGAAATAGTTTTACACGAGTTAGCTGGATTCCGAGAGGGCGGATTGAGCGTAGTTGGAAGAAACAAGGTTATAAATACCGTCCATTACGTCTGGTGCCATAACAAGACTTTTGACTTCCGGAATTATCTAAGTGTTATGAGCGTCTGGAAGATCCTGAGACCGGATATCATTGAATTTCACCAGAAGGTGGCGCCAAAACCGGATAAGTACGACGACTGGCTGGTTGAAATTCAAAAAACTATTCCGAGCTTTGTTATGAAAGAGTTACCACAAGACTGGGACGGTGATGATATGGGTTGTGGTTTCTGGTTCGGTCTGGCTGTCATAGACGATAGGGGAGGTAAGATACATTTTACATGCAGTCGTTATTACTTTGATAGGTGTACAAGTTTTAACAAGGCAACAAATTGAAATATGCTTGTCTAATCTTTCGGATAAATCAGTGGACGCTAGTGTCGCAGGTCTAAGTACAGATCAACCGGTAGATAAAGGCAGTGTGCTCGTGTATGGGGCTCAAATACTGATCGGTAAAAAGCGATGAAGACAGAAAATACCATTTTAAAAAAGAACAGTCACTTTCGGTGTTGTGAATATAGATAATACTTTTAGGGTGAAGAAAGCATTTCATGACTTCTTAATCTTATAATTTTGACTTCAAAATTCAAAGACCCAATGGATCAGGGGTCACACTGGGAATTTATTTCTCTGAGCCACTGCTTTTTCCGAAGATAAAATTATGAGGCCAGCAACGGCGAAGCGCATAGCATTGACGTTCTTGTAGGACTACATTATATGTACCAAAGTACTACTCAAGAAATTAATGTAGTTAATTATAACATATTTCTTAGTAACCCTTTAAAAAGCTAATTAGAAATCAATTTGTGTTAATTTCTAAAATAATCACTTTTATAAACATCTGCAATGTAATTAAAAAAATTCTGAAAATCACATTTAAAATAAAGATGTCAAAAAAAAGAAAAAAAAAACTTGTTAAAAAAAAACAGTGTCTTATTTTGCACATTGCCTATAAGACGGTGGGGTTCGATGCCTTCGCATGTTTTATTCTCGAAAAATACTTCAAAATAAGAGCTCCTTTTGCAACAGTTGTCATATTTTCTTAAATGTAGACTTTTTATTGGCTTTTTATTAAGATTGCACTAAAATATCTCGTCAGAAATGACAGTAATATCCGAAAATCACGGTCGCGAAAACGGGTGACAAATTCGTAAAACGTAAGTTGGAATTAAATATTTGATACAATACCTATGTTTTATTGCTTTTCTATCATCATAACTATTCAATATTTACAATTTCTGCTTGTCTAAAGCATTTTTATTTGTTTTTGCCCAAACTAACCCTCGGCAATCATAGAAAATTTGTCTAACGGCCGACTGCTCATAAAATCGTTTAAAGTGCACAAAATGATGATTATAATTATCCAGTTTGTTATTCAATAATCTAATTATCGCCAATTAACTGCCTGATCAAATAAAAAAAATTCAAATTGGCTCCCTCCCTTTCAATAACGGATGTTGTGTCTACACAGATTATCGATTTTTCACACCTTTTGGTTCGTAAAACTGGCAATATTCGTAGTTTTGCAGCGGGCCATTTTCGCCAATCAGAAAATTTCGGAGCCACATTTAATTTTTTGTCGCAAATGGCTCAAGTGGCGATCGACAGCGTGACCCCTGTGGATATAACCTCGGGGTTTCAAAATCCATTGCTTATCACATTATCTTCTTCCGATGCGTAAAAGGAGTTAATTTTCTTTAGCCATGATTATTATGTTAGTTGTTTCCTTAAATATACAATTTAACATTTAAGAAATCTATGTAAATTGAATAGTAAATCAATGAATTGTTTTAGCTAACAATTTTTTGTGACAATATTGAATACCAATTGTAGCAAATCCATATACAATGTAATTTAAACATCTACACGAAGTTACGAAGTAGCTAATTCCGTATAAAACGTTTTACAAGTGATTTCTAATATGTAGAGCTAAATTGTGTAAAACTTTTAATATTTTGAATGTTAAAACCTCATACGCTTATCGAAATAAAGAATAAAATCTTACATGATCGTACAGTTAAAAAAGAAAGTTCGGGAAATATTCCACTCGGCCAAGTGCTATCTTTCTACAACTTCCAATATATTTCAAATTAAGATATGTCAATATATTTTGCATCTAATACCTTCTGTTTTATAAAACTATAATTTCTACATGCCAAGAATCAATGCAGTTTTATATAAAAAAGTAAACATCTCAAGGTAATTATATGAGCCGTGCCATGGGAAAACCAACATAGTGGCTTTGCGACCAGCATGGATCCAGACCAGCCTGCGCATCCGCGCAGTCTGGTCAGGATCCATGCTGTTCGCTTTTAAAGCCTACTGCAACTAGAGAAACTGTTAGCGAACAGCATGGATCCTGACCAGACTGCGCGGATGCGCAGGCTGGTCTGGATCCATGCTGGTCGCAAACCCACTATGTTGATTTTCTCATGGCATGGCTCATATGTGTTTCTTATCATTATAAGAGGGGTGATCGGGAACTTCGTAGAGTGTTGCTAGAAAATAAAAAAGAAACTCTATATACGTTGAAATTATTATATATATTTTAAGGTTGATATGTCTTGTCCACGATGTATAAATATCAGGTAAAAATATTAGATAAAGTAGCTTGCCGCTTACTTTCAATTATTTACATGCTGATATTGTTCCCAAAATAGAGGGATCAGTGTTCTTATGATTCTTGCCTGGTTCATTTTGGCCCATGTGGGTCCAAACTGTGAAGGGAGCGAGCGAGCCAAGAAGTTCGCAGAAAGGAAGCATGTTAAGCTGGAAATTAAAGATGAAAATAGCAAAATGAAATGTGTCGTTTTCATGCATATGCACTGTTAGAGAAATGTATCAATGTTTTAAAGTAAATCCTATATGTGTCAGAAAAGGTTTCATATTGTAAAGTCGTTAACTTGTTTCTTTATCTATTTTCAGGTATATACGTTGGTGAAAATGTTATAATAACTGAAGAAGTGGTGAAATATCTGGAAAGCGACATGACACTTCTATTTTCTAAATCCAAATCCTCGGAGTATGCCAGTGTTGCCTTTGCCATGGGAACAGACCACGATGAGGATTTCAAAACATTCAGAAGGGCCTTTGCTAAAAATAAAGAAATTCCGAATAAAGCACATTTTTGTGAAATTGTAGATGAAAGTCTAGACATAACTAAGACATCATGTTATGTACTAAGTGCGCCGTTAAGCCCAGCGGATGTATTTCAATCTGAAACGCAATTCGGTGAATTGGTCAGAAAATTAACGTATGGTTCCACAGAAAGGAAAGCAGCTAAAGCAGTGCTGCCGGGAACTATTCCAAAAATAGTCCACTATGTTTGGTTTGGTTCTAAGGAGCTAGATTTTATGATGTTTTTAAGCATGCTTAGTACTTTATTCATTCTTAATCCCGAGAAAGTCTTTATTCACACAGATGGAGGACTGAAGGGAGGATACTTTGACAGAATATTGAAAGATCAACGAGTGGTCCTTGTGCTCCGGGAGAAGCCTTTTAACATCTATGGACATAAAGTAATATATACACAACACCGCAGTGATATAGTCCGAGCCGAATGTTTGCTAAGATATGGCGGTATATACATGGACTGGGATGTCTTGTGGCTCAAAAACCCTGACGACCTTATACAAGCTGGATATGATGCAATAGCAAATTTTGACCATATTCAACAGGGAAATTTTCCAGATACTATAAATTTAGGTGTTTTAATGGCCAAACCTAAATCAACTTTTATAAAGAGATGGCAAGATGCCCTCGCTAATTATAAATCCGAGGATTTTCTATACAATGCAGTAGAATTACCGTACAAAATTTATGAAAAATATCCGCAATATCTTAAAATAGAAAAACGGTTACAGGTTATGTGCTTTAGATTGAAATGCCACCCAACATTCCAAAATGATTTCAAAAATTTCATGGAGGAGCAGCCATTTGATTGGCGGACAGATGTTTATTCCATTCATTTTACATTTCCGGATCCGCCGGAGCTCACTAATGAATTCGCTTGTAGGAACGGCACTGGACGGTTCGCTGAAATTGGGCAGTTCATTTTGCAGCATGAAAAGAAACTGAAAACGTGAGGAAATACAATGAAAACGGTTTACTTGATTTACTTGAAATGGTCACATAATAACACATTCTCACAAGAAGTGATAAATAAAGTTTTATTTATTGAATATGTATATAATTATTATACTTAAGGTATTCATATTATATTTAACGTGAAGTGAAGTATTTTTCTGGATTAACCCAAATTGTGATTTAAATAATTTAGAAATGAAAATTATTTTGATATTCAATTATTTTGATTAACAAGAGTACTGGACAGCAATTTTACTACCCGTAGGCTGCGTGCCGATCTATGCACAAAATACTGCCTAGTTCATGATGTTGTATTGCCATGTACAGAAAGTGCAAGTTTTGCAAACTTCAATCAGTTAAAGCAATGCCGTAATTGACAAGGGCCGTAATACGATCTTACGGAGTTACTTTTCAAACAACCCGGAAATGCGAAATCCACACGGAGAATAGTAAACGAACGGAATTCCGATTGTCATAGCGTCTATGACTTAATGTTATTCTAGACGTGCTCAATGCAGACTTGGAGTAGCCGGTATAAATTAAGATCCGGTATTACCGGATTCTATTTAAACAAATATCTTAATTATATATTTTGCAACCATGGTTATACTAACCCTAACCTTTAGTCATATATTGCTATTAACACTAAATGCGTACGACATGCAAAATTAGCATATTTTTGCGTGCGCTCAATTGTAATCACTTCGGTATGCGCATCAGACCGCTCAACTCTGCAATGAGTTACATCGGTTTTTCCTATGCCATGTGAACTCTATATATCAAGAAAATAAATATGAAGCAATGTTAGTAATGAGGATGCAATGTCCAATGACAATGTAACATAATTTTAAATAAACTTTACATCTATTTACAGTGACAAGCGTCTGTTTCAACAATTCCCACCTAAAAATTTTAACCTTTTGTAGGTAATTCCACTAGAAAACAAATGCTGACAAAATTTTATTATGCATTGTAATTTCGTTTAGACCTTAACCATTGCGTGTTTTATAATGACTATTTGATTTTTTTCGTTTGAAAAAATCCATTGAAGGGTATAAAGACGTTATACATTATTTCATAACTGAAGCACCCACGCCGCTTAGTCAGTATAGGTGAGCGTTGTCTCGATCTCGGGGTAGCGAGTTCGATCTCGGGGGGGCATTTTCTCCGTGACGATTATAAAAGACATTGTCTGAAATCATTCGTATCACTCTGATAGTTCATGTGGATGTTGGTAGTTACTTTTTCGGAACGTTATACTGGTACAGATCCAGGAACACTGGTTAGGTGAACTGTCTGCGTACATGTCGAAGCGGTGTGCAACGACGTTAAACCCACACACCCACACCACACACCACTCACAACACATAACAAAATAACTGATATGTTATGCATATCATTTAAATGTTATTGGTGAATATGTGGTAAGCGGTACTAGCGACACACTTTTCCACGATCCGGAGTTTGAGTTCGAATTCGCGGACGTATTACGTCTTCATCCCATTCGATACCACGCTATATTACTGGATGCGAGAAGTAAATATAAGTTATGACTTCCTCTACAATCGGTATAATGTTTTAGGTTATGTCTTATTTATGCTTGGCCATAGTTTTATAGAGAATTCAATGGTTTCTGTTGCGTGTAATATGGAGACTGACATTTACTAGATTGATCCACATATCATTTGTAGCCTTGACAATCGATGGGAAGTAACGCGAGTAGATCCTGTCATCTGTGAACAGGGAACTGGGATGTGACTGTCAGGAGGTCTTGTATGATTAGAAGGACGGGGCCCAGAAAGATTCCTGAGCGTGACGGGTTATGAACGCAATGCCTCAACTATCTACTGATGGATCTACCTATATGGAACTAGCTGTATCCATACAAATTGTCGTAAAAACCGTGTTTATGGCAGCTTTATAGTATTTTAAGTGACTGACCTTGTCAAAGCTAACCAATAATCGAGCAATAAGTCGGCATATTCACCATTTCGAGAATTTTTTTGCTAGATTCGTCATACTAAATTTAACACTGGGTTCTACAGAATTTAGTAACCGTGCTGCAATTCAAAGTATTTTTGCTTTGACAAGTGTGTGGATAAGTTTAATGTTATAACGTGCTTCAGAAGTTTGCATAGAAACATGTTAATGATATGGGCCTATAGTTTGCTGGATTACTATAGTATCACATTTCATATTGAGAGCAGCGACGTTTGCCTTCGTTCACTCAAAAGGGAGTTGACCAGTGTTTAGGGACTTTTGGAATAGCAGTGGTACTATATCATGGATCTCATGGCGAGTTCCTTAAGGACAATGGGCTTTATTTTATATGGGTCGGTAGCCTTATTCACTTTGGGGTTTTGGAGTAGTTTCCTGACACCATTTGGGTTTATTTTTATGTTCGGCATCAGCGGATATTTTGGGATCCTTAAAACATTTTTGGACAGCTGAGACAATGATAGTGGGGAGATGCCGGAGAAAACAGACTGGAAATGTTTGTTTAGGATGTTTGCTTTTCCAAGGTTTCCTGAAGTTAGAGTACCACTTGTCTGATCTTTTAGTGGGGAAATACTTTGGCTGTCTTGTCTGGCATATTTATTGATTGAGTAGAAATTTTTGGCATTAAATTTGGTAAAGTCAGTATCAGTTCAAAATGTTTTCTATGCATGCACTTGCATGGGACCTAGATAACCGCTGTGTTTATTTTTCTGTTGACCAGTGTGTGTTGTCTGTTCGAATTGTCCTGACTTATGACTCACAAAGAGGGGCCTCCATGGTCAAAAGGATATGGTGGCTGACTTCGACACTTCGCTTGTGGCGAAGATACCTTTTATTCTAGGAAGCCATGCAGATAGTGTCCGCTTAAAAGATACAGGAATTTTTATTTTACGCCGGATACAGTACATGTGTGTAACAAAAATAATTAGAAAAATATCAAATCAAATCAACAAAATTTATTTAATGTCGGAGATATTTCAACAAATTAACATAAGCTATGTCTGTAAATGCCCTGAGAGCTGCCTATGGATCTTCCTACATCACTAAAAATTGGAAAGTCGCCATGCGACATGTCGGTGTGGTGTTAACCCCAACAAAACATAACAAGCATACCGGACTGTTTTTACGAGGTTTTAGTCTATGCGTCATGCAAACGATTTAGAAATGTACTACAGCGTCTAGTAATTCAGATTTAGGTAAACAAAGACTTTTCATTTTTCAATCGATTTTATTTGTATAACGCATAATTTTAAGATTTATTTAAGTGTTCTACGATTAACATAATATGTGCTAATAGTAGCAATAGAGAATATCATTATAACTCTCTTGTTGTAACTAAAACTTACCAGGTAAAATAGTGTCAGTAATTCGGATAGTCAAATAGTTGCCTACTGTTTGGTCCACATAATTTGTAACATGGTCTTTTACGAATTGCAGCTTCATATTGCAAGATTTAGATATATACAATATAAGAATCTTTCACTGGTCGCGGGTAAAGATGGGAATATCCGGCACGAGGGTAACTGTTCAGGCGGTAACGAGGCTTCCAGCCGAGTTACCGCCTAAACAGTTACCCGAGTGCCGGATGTTCCCATCTTTACCCGCGACCAGTGATTGATTCTTTTTCTTGCATACCGATTTCAAGAAATAATAATAAAAATAAAATCAATCGAACGGCTTTCCTTTTAGAACTATTTCTTATAGCAGTGTATTTAAACAAAGCGCGGGAAACCAACGTCCGTAAACAGGAAAGACGTCATGACGTTTCAAAACAAATAACAATGTTTAGTTCCGGTTTTGTTTTATCAGTTGCAGCGTAACGTTATGAATTTTTGATAAAACAACGTGATTTGAATCGAGAAATATACTATCAGGAACTAATAGGAACAGTCAAGGTATTGAATTTTTATTCCGTTTTTTAAATAAAATATCAATTACTACATAAATCTTCTACATATATGTAGTTCGTAACACGTCATTTACAGCACGAGAGTCATCTTACACCCCGGGGTGTAAGATGGAGTTTTCCAGCACCGGTAAAAATACCGGAAATCCCCGTCTGGTATGCAAGAATACATACCTCTGAAAGGTGTTTGAGGTTGAGCATAAGATCTTTTTTAATTTAAGAGATATCGTTGTTCATGTCAAGTTTTATTTTTAAAAAAAAATTAATTTGGCTAAAAGGTGTTTGTCCTACACCTCAATCTACGATGACAGTGGCTAAGACTTTGGTACTGGACCTCTAGACAACCCCTACAGGGCAGGCTAGAGGTCCTGTAATCAATATAAATACTGAGAACGATAATTATAAAGAGGAGACTATAATTTATCTTTACAGTAAAACCGTAGGAAGTGGCTATTCTTACGGTCCCATAGGAATAGCCTCGCAGGCTATTCTTACGGCTCTCACGTAAGAATAGTGAAACGCCCGCCGGTGGCTATTCCTACGGCTCTCCGTAATTTATTGTAAGTGTAAAATACTATTTTTTAACCGAAATTTGTCAGAAATATGTCAGAAAACGACTGTTGGTTGTACAGATGTAGATGTAAATACATACGTTATTAATATTGAAACACTAATAATATTAAGTGTTTTCAACTAAACCAGTTAGAGAATGATTGATCTATGTTTCGTGTATATACATGCAAGTTTTTCACAACAGTATAAATCTCTTACCACTCTAATCATGTTTATCGCTCTTTAAATTAGTTTCATACTTGACGTTTGATGTGTGTAATGTGTGTACTTGATGTTTGTCACACATCAGCTTGACATGTTTGCATCAATTTTGACCAGACATTTTATTTGTAACACAATGACCAAGTGTGATTAATGTCATTTCCGAAATCAGTTGAAAATATATCGGTTGAATGACTGCAGTACAATGTATTGTAATACAAAACAGTCGTAGAAATAGCCACCGGCGGGTTTTTCATTATTCTTACGGGAGAGCCGTAAGATTAGCCTGTGACGCTATTCCTACGGGACCGTAAGAATAGCCACTTCCAAAACCGTAAGATGATTTCAGATGTTTGCTCTCGTATTATTCTCATCATTTTAAATACATTGTAAGTGACAGGAAACAAGTAGAATATATTTATAATTCTTTAATCCTGAGAAAAATACAGTCGCAAGTTGGATCATATTCATTACACTCAAACCCGAGTGAGATTTACAATAAAAATGTAATAACTGCAACTTTATGACAACTGATCATGACTTTTTCAAGCAATTACCTTATGCACTAGGAATACGGTACACAATAGTACAAATATATTGAGGACTGGTTACTGGAGTCCTACCCGCTTCCATCTACGATAGATGGGTTGGGGTTTGGAAAGGTCAAAAGAAGTACAGACAATATTGTGGTCTGAATTACCAGAATAGGTTTCTACATTGTTGACTACTGTAAGTTTTGATAATTAATTAAGCTTTACTTATTTGGCTTGTCGGGATGACTTATTTTATGATCTTTTGTTTTATAGAACTTTATTGTCATCCCTCTAAGCCCCACCGGTACCTGCATTTTACTGTTAGGAAAACAAAGATATGTTAAAAAATCCAAAAAAGTCATGAAATATTGGTCAGACTTACTCGCTCCAATAAATCAAACATGAATATTTATGTAGAAACTTCAAATGGGTTTAATATTTTTTAAAAACGAGACTTAAATCTTCGGAAATAATATGTGTAAACAGGTGTGAAGAGATATCTACCCTGACGCTGGTTTCAGTATACAGCGGACTGCCGATGACGCTAAATTTCAGAAACAAAAAATATACATTAAAAAAATGTAAGGGTGGCAATTTTATGCTTTAGTGTCAACATGAATTCATTATCAGAGATGTAATTGTTACAGATACATTGTACATGCACCAGAAAATGTTCCTAATGGATTTAATTGGGAATTTCCTAAGAGAAATATGCAGAATAAGTATGGACCTGAAGGGACAGGGACAAAAGTTATCAAAATACCCTGTCATTTGGAAATTTTGGACTAAGTTTTGATGTCCAAAATAAGTCTAGGGCATTTTGTTTTTGAGTTTTCAAAAGTATAAAGACATAAGAACTGTTTATTTTAGATGTTGAATGTCTAAAGTTTACTTGTAACTAGAATGATATTCCTTAATTCCTCATATTATGCAAAGTGTTGGGATAGCTTTTACAACATTTGACTTTACAGTTACTGTCTGATTCAAAATGAGTGAAGATATTCCTCTGGATGAGATGGATGAGGTTGATGATATTGAAGATGAAGATAATCTGGATGAGTTGGGAGTAGAACAATCTACACCTGAAAAACGTGCCAGACATGCTATCACAGGAAGGGGAGTAACTCTGCAAATGTTGATGGCAGATGGAATTATCAAACCTGGGGATGGTGTGCTGTCTTTAGAGTACTTGGTAAGCAAGGCCTGTGGTTATATATCTTGAGTTTGGAGACCAGTCTCAGAGTGCAGTGATGCCATTGGTCAATTTCAGTTTGTCACTGAGAAACAACCAATCAGAATCAGGGTTTTTATGCCCCCCCCCCCCCCCCCGGCATCTACTGATGTGGGAGGCATATAGTGATTGTCCTGTTCGTCCATCCGTTCAGTCGTCCATACAAGGTAAACCAAATGGGACCGTTTCGTCTAGCATCAATACCCCTTACTAGAATGACTTGATACTACTGCAGATGTAACCTGTGACCATTCCTCATCTTCAGACATCACCTGACCTCAGTTTGACCTTGATCTTGACCTCATTTTGGACTTAGGTTGCTTTATATGGGCCATCTCTTAGTTAACCAAATGGGACCGTTTCGTCTAGCATCAATACCGCTTACAAGAATGAATTGATACTAATACAGATGTAACCTGTGACCATTCTTCATCTTCGAACATCACCTGACCTCTGTTTGACCATGACCTGGTTTTGGACTTAGGTTGCTTTGTATCGACAAGGATGCTACCGGGGGCATCAAGCGTTTATTAGACGTAGCTCCTTGTTTGAGACTGGTACATAAACTCAGTTTTATAACCATAGACAAACAAGAGTATTGGAAGAGGACAAAGTAGTTAATTTTCATGAACTGTTTGTTCTGTACCTTGTTGTATGTAAGATAATAGTTTTAAAATTTAACATTATATTAACTTATGTTATGAGATTGAAGTTTATAAATGATACAAAATTAATGTGAGTTATAAGTTGGACAAAATTAATGGAACTTACTAATCATACAAAATAAATTAGCGGAGCTGTTCATAATAACATGTCTGTGGCATGCACGTTTACTTCTAATCAAAGTTGAAAATATATATGCAAAAACCAGGTATATGTTGTTTTTGTGAAAGCTGTATAAAGTACAAACTAAAATATGATTGACACTAAACAATTTTCCAAACTTAAGTTTATAAAACATGTTTATTATTTCTGTTACATTTTTCTAATAATGTGATTTTTTTAAATATACAGGGCCAGAAATTTACAGCTGATCTGCAATCAAATGGGAAGATTAAATCAAATGAGACAGACCAAATTTTCAGTTCGCCCAGCTCATGGGCAATCTTCTGTAAAAAGCTTGTCAACCCTGCAAAAAAATCTGGATGTGGCTGGGCCTCGGTAATACCTGTTTTCCGTAAAAAATATCCTTTTTTCATTTAAAGAACAATGAAACCATCTGATTGAAACGTGTTGGCTCACTTGAGCCATTCAAGATTGTTATTCCCTGCTGTTTTCCAAATATTTTGCTCTAAATCCTGGATAATTCAAGTATTTTGAAACTATGAGCGATCATTGTTTTACTGTAATAGATTAATTAAGAGAAAAGCAGTTTTGTAGCATTCAATAATTAAATGATTTTAGGTCCTTTTATATACATGTACGTAATGCATTATAAATTTGTTTCTGGACCTACTTGTAATTTTATATATTATGCTATACGTTAGTCTGCAGTTTAAGATTTACATAGAGACACCTGCCTTTTGTTAACCCTTGCCATGCTGGACATGATTGATTCTCCCTTTGCGAACAGTGTAGATCATGATCAGTCTGCACAGTCTGATCAAGATCTGCACTGTTTGCCATTTAGTCAGTATCATTTTGGTAAGCACCCCTTTTAGTAGTTAATGGCACTGTCCAAAATGAAAGATAGACAAATTCATTACAGATTATCAGCAGAGGAAGGATTAAATTAAACATGCATGTATTTTCTAAGGTTTCTGCATTGCTTATAATTTTAATTCTGTAGGTTAAATACAAAGGCAGAAAACTGGACTCATGGAAAACAAGCTGGTTCAGGCAACAGAAACCAAGAAAACCTCACATCCCAGGGTCTCAGGTAAGCAGTTTGTTTTCTTTGAAGATATTGGAAATGAATATCACACTGTTGTATCTCACATGAAATATTTATCCTTTGAAACAGTATCACTCTATGTAGAGTAAGATTTTTTTTTCTTTTTCTTTTTTCAGTCTCCAGCTAGCAGCATCTCCAGTGAGACTATAGATCTTTTCCAGAAGCCCGGGCTAGCTGATGACACCAGTTCTATCAACTCTGAGTCTACAATTGGAACTTTTGGAATGACTCCTTGTAGTTCATTTGGAACAGACCTGCAAGCTGCTGCAAAGGATTTAACAGATAGTTCATGTAAAAACAGATAGTTCATGTAAAATTCTTTTTCTCTGTAACAGACAGTTCGTGTAAAACTGTTCTCTGTAATAGACAAAGTTCATTTATAACCCTTCTCTGAAATAGACAGAGAGTTTATGTAAAAACCTTCTCCTTTTGTAATAGATTTGACAGGCAATTAATGTAAAGCCCTTCTCCTCTTTAACAGATGGTTCATGTAAAAAACCCTTCTCTGTAATATACAAGTAATTTATGAAAACCCCTTCTCGACTGAAAAGACAGAGTTTGTGTAAAACTATGCTCTGTAATAGACAGAGAGTTCATGTAAAACCTGTCTCCATTTTAATAGACAGAGAGTTCAGGTAAAACCCTTCTCCTATGAAATAGACAGAAAATTAATCTAAATCCCCTCTGCCATAAACAGAGACCTCCTCCTCAGAAATAGGCAGAGAGTTTATGTAAAAGCTTTCTCTGTAATAGGCAGAGTGTTCATGTAAAACTGTCTCCATTGTTACATATATATATAGAGAGAGAGTTCAAGTAGAACCGTTCACATCTGTAAAAGAAGGAGAGTTCATGTAAAACCCTTCACCTCTGTAGTAGACAGAGAGTTTATATAAACCCTTTCTTCTTTGTAATAGACAGAGAGTTTATATAAAACCCTTCACCTCTGTGATGGACAGAGAATTCATGTAAGTGAATGATTAAGAAAAAGAAAAGAAATTTCATTCAAAAGGAATGTTAAAAAAACAACAAAATCTTTGCTCTACAGTATCACTGTTTCATTTTTTGTTTTCAGCTGTGAAGAGCAGCGTGTTAGAAGATGATAATGGTGTGTTAGATCTTACAACAAAACCCAAGTCAAAGGATTCAATACCATCCAGCATGTAAGATGTCTTAAACAATAATACAGATTCAATAACAGTATTCACAAATTGTCCTGTCTGCTTGGACTGAGGTGATAAAGAGACCAGTCTTGAAATTCTAGCATCTGATTGGTTGTTTCTAAGCACACATTTAAAATTGACCAATTGCAAGGTTCCATTCTTTGACTGGTCTTCAATTTCAGTCAACCTTTCAGTAAACAAAGGTTACCAAATAGTACGCCAAAAAGCCCAAGTTACATATTATATGTTAAGAATTTCAAAAAGGATAAATATAAATCACAGTGGTTGGTCAACACTGTGGCTATATGTCAGCAGGAACACGAAATAGTTTCCTTTTATATAGTTAAAGTAGTTGCTGCACGTTTGGATCGAAAGTTTTTCTGAAATGTAGAATTTGATTTAACTCTGATTTTTCGAAACTTCAGAATATACCTAGAAAATTCAGCAAATAAAAAAGATAGGGTCATGTGCTAGATTTTTTGCTAGACTGTTTTGAAAAATATGGACCACATGCAATATTTCATAATGGGAATCTATTGGAAAAACTTTCATAACATTTTCGTGAATAGAAATCTTTCTATAATGTAGATTTTGATGAAACTTCTCACAGTTGTAAATAAAGACATGGCCTATAATTTAAAGAAATAAAATTTATAGGTTCGTGTGCATATTTTTAAGATATTTGACCATGATTAAAGTGAACCGGACTTTTCCCGCTAAGTTTAAGACATTATTTTGAACTATTTAACATGTCATATTTTGACTTTAGAAATATAGCAACAGTGCCATTGTAATAAATTTACTCACAGGTTGCGATTAATTCATAAAATGGTTTTCATTTCCGTACTCTGAATCCAGGCTTTATTCTACTTTTTCCGGATATTGAAATGATGTTACGCAATCACTATTGGTTTATCAAATGTGCAGAACTACCTTAAGCAGAAAGGACAATAGCACATTTCCCTTTCCATGAATTAAAATGAAATGGGGTAGTATTCTGATGCTTTGATTTTTGCTTAAAGTTGCAATGCCACTTGTGCATTCAAAATATTTGTGATCATGTCCTGAAACACAAGCACTCTATGTTACAGAAATTCTTAACACCATGGATGAGACTGTTACCCACAAAATTATTATGTAAAATAAAAATTAAAATAAAGCCAGTGTGAAAATTACCTAAACTGCAGTAGCCCAACTCGTTTAACTCTTACAATGCTAAATTTCTATAATCTTTCAGTTTGGACAGTACCGTTAACTGTTAAAAGGACTGATCTTGGTCTGCACTGGTCGCAAAGGCAGACTCACTTGCCGTTAGCAGGCTTAGGGTTAATACTTGCATTAATACTTTATTACTTGTTTTCAGATCTGAGCCAGCAAATCTTTGTTTTATGGGTGAGCAAGAAGAAGGTAGGCTGGTTATTCCCATTGATTACAGGTTCCAAAGCTGTACATAGTAAAATTTAAGTTATATTGAGATGTTTAGATAAATACTGCTAGACAGTCTAGATTTACCTAAAATGGTGTGTGTAGTTTTTGAATGAAAAAAACCCTGAATTTTCCAATTCTTTGTAACTTTTTATTGGAGAGAAGGCTTGCCCTTCTAAAGATTTTGTATCAATTTGGAAAAAAAGCAATTGAGCCGCGCCATTAGGAAACCAACATAGTGATTTTGCGACCAGCATGGATCCAGACCTGCCTGCGCATCTGCGCAGTCCGATCAGGATCAAGGCTGTTCGCTAACAGTTTCTGTAATTGTGATAAGCTTTGAAAGCGACCAGCATGGGTCCTGACCAGACTGCCTGGATGCGTAGGCTGGTCTGGATCCATGTTGGTCGCAAATGCACTATGTTGGTTTTCTCATGGCATGGCTCAATTGTTTAGTAATGAACACAACATTTGATTTCAGCATTAAATCTATCCTTGAAAGCAACCCCAGCAAAGAAATCAGTGGAGGTCAAAGTAGAGAAACGACCAGAAAGTCCTGAAATTACCAAAAATGACAGAACACCAGTGAAACATAGCTCACTGCCAGACAGATCTAAAGTTGTGTATGTGAAGTTTTCATCTGAAAAGTGTTATAACTGTCTACCATTTTCTGTAATCTAAATTATTGTTTTTGTTGGGGTTTTCAGTCACATCAGTACAATTATGTAAAAACTGCACAGCTTTCAGTGGTAGAAGAAGACCCATGTATTGTTCAGCATTTAAAGTTGTGCAACTTTGGTTTTATTTGGGATTTTCACATCCAATTTCGCCCTTCTTGAGGCTATTTAATTTTGTAGTATCCATACCCTGTCCTCAGCTGCCACGCCCAGCCTAAGGTAATCTGAAAGTTTACCTAGTCTTGCATCATCAGCATGTAACTTATGACTATAGTTTACATTGATTGCAAAGTTGTCACCATTGTCCCATGGACACACTTGTAGTTATTTTCTTATTTTCCCTTACATCAGATCATTTGATTCTGTTAATATGAAACAGTCTATTTTTATCACGTTTCAGAGATATGAACCAGCTAGTATCATGTGAAATGTTCACCAGTTTAGGGAAAATACAGCCTTATACGGTTTCCATGTCAACCAACTCATTACTTCTGATGGTAAGTACAGCATTTAGAATTTTGGTCTATAGCCAGTGCGAGATAAAATAGGGTTATTATAACAGTAGCTTGATCTAGGATGCTGTATTCGTCTCAAATGAATTTTTCCAGATCGGATCTCAAGAGGCGCGCAACCGATGAGTGTGATCCGACTTTTTAAATCCACTAGAGCCGAATACAAAGTCCCAGATCTAGTGATTCATCATTGATATAATGACCTTTTTATGATATATCTCTACCGCTTTGTTTGTTGTTTTGTTATTGAACGAAATCTTCAGTGTGTATCAATATTTAAATGGAACTAAGTGAAGTTTTTATGTGCGCTATTTATAGAACTGTGTCGGGTCGGAAGGTACAATTCAGAATTTAAAAAGGTAGAATAACAGATTTTTTTCTGTCTGTTCATACAAGCCGACTTTCTTACAGAACTTATATAAGTATATAGTAAAGGGACATAGGTATTTACTTGTAATGTTGAAGATGCATACCGTCCTCCAGATTTCTGTCAAATTTTTTGAACTTTTGAAAATATTTTCGTTTGTTAGTTATTTCAGTAGTAAATTTTAAAATGGCTCCATTATATATTTTAGGAAGTTTTTCTCTAAATCACTAGTTTTCATTACTAGTACCCTATCTTAAGGTAATGTAAATCACCAGATGACTTATTTACTGTTTGTTTGTTTTTTTACAAAAAGCTATATGCACATTGATCTAAATTTATGCCTGAAATATGCTGAGTTGCCTTGTAAGAATACACAATCATACTGAAACTGCTGAGTGTCATAATTGGTCCCCTACCTTAAACTGAAATTTGTTTTACAGGACTTCCATTGTCATCTCACCACGAGTGAAGTGGTTGGGTATCTTGGTGGAAAATGGGACCAAAGTGCACAACGTATGTCTGAACTACAATTTTCTGTCAGTTGATATAATTTCTTCAGATTTAAAACTTGGTTTGGTTGTTTACATCGAGGGCATGATTAAAATATGTGGTTGTAAAAGCCTGGCCTCCTTACAAGGTTATTATGTCTCCCACACAACTTAGTAGCGGAAGTCTTATTGATTTACTCCTGTCTGTGTATGTGTCCATCTGTCACAAAATGTCCGCACTCTAAGTTGATCATTTTCTCATTCAAACTTGAAAACAAAATATGTTTGCCAATAAGTTCTTGGCTAAGTTCGGTAACTAGCCAAAGTGGCCCAGGCTTTTCAGAATTGTGGCCCTTGAATTACGAATAGACTGCTTACTCCAAAACTTATCCGATAGGCTGATTACTCCAAAACCTATCCGATAGGCTTAATACTCCAAAACTTATCCGATAGGCTGATTACTTCAAAACTTCTCAAAAGCAGCTCTAGTTTCCTCACCTTTTCCTTTAGTTTAATGATGATGTGGGTGGAACATCAGACACTTCGAATTTTTTTTCTACTTTATAGACTTACAATTTTGTATTTATTTCTGGTTATAACTGTTTTTAAAACTTAATATTTAGATAGGAAAATGTTTTATCTTTCTGAATTGTGAATTTTATGATTGCAAGTCTAATATTGAAAAATATTGGAAATAGATATACGTGTAGTTAATTTTAGTGTTTTAAGAATTTTATTTTGACATGTAACATTGTAGAATTTCTGCTATTGTTTCAGACTTGAGTATTCAGCAAGCATTCCCATGTCGTTGTCGACTCAGTGATTCCCAGAATGCAGCACTAGTAGAAGAGGAGGTTTGTTATAAATGTTACATCTTTACACTGTCACAATATTCAAAGATATTTTTTTCATTTTAATCAGTTCAAAAATTCATATCCCCACGAAGTAGTTGTTTTGACGAAAACAATGAAACACACTGCTCACAAAGTTAAATGATTTTACAGTATTGTGTGTTTGATTGACAGATTCGAAACCACATGAAGCATCTTGGGATGTCGCTAGTTGGCTGGTTCCACTCTCATCCATACTCCCTACCGGAACCATCTGTCAGGGATCTAGAGTGTCAAATGTCATATCAGCTGAAAATGAAGGGTGCTAAATCTACATACTTCCCATGTGTTGGAATCATAAACTGTAAGTTTTGATTTTTATTGACAGTCTTAAAATGTTTTGATTACTTCCTTTTCCTTTACCTTGGCAAGAAAGATTAAACGAAACTAATTATTTGTTGCTAGGAACAGTTACAGAATGTGTCTGCAAGTTGGTTATTGCTGTAGCACTGACAGTTGGAACAGGGAAACTAAAAAATATTCCTAAATGTTTAAAAAAAATGTTTTAAAGGGAGATAATAACAAAATGGAATGAAAGTTCTTACATAAAGTTCTTACATGTACTTAATAACACTTTATATACTAAAATATCTCAAACAGAGTGTAAGAAAACTCAAAATGTTCAAATCGAGTTGTTAAGTGTTTCTATTTTGAAAAAAAAGGTCTCTGTCAAAACTATTTTACTCTATAGGGGCAATATTTCTGAATAAATCGGTGGGTTCAGAATCACCTTCTACCATTCCGCCTGAACAGCCTGATGTATTGTTACAAATGTAGAGCAACTATACTTGAAATATTGAGAGGGCCTCCTAGCTGTAGGCCATGTGGTTCTTCTTCTTCTCGTACGTGACTACACTGTCAGACTAGTAGCCTCGATGAAACTTGTGGTTTGCCGCAGATCCTCAGTGTCTCCATACAGTGTCTCCATACAGTGTCTGGTGGATTGAGGTATCTATCGGCCAAGTCGCAGCTGGCTCCTGGTCATGCTTTTTACATCTCTGAAGTATATGCTCCGCAGTCTGATCTTCCTCACCACATGGACAAGTTGGCAATGATGCCAGTCTGTATTTCTTGTACATGATGGCCAAGTGGTTAAGGTCATTGACTTTAATTGCTTGCCCCTCTCCCCCTCCACCACTGTGGGTCCGAAGCCTCACCTAGAGTTAGAATTCTTCAGGTAAGGAAACTATCCAGCTGTCCTCAAACTTGGAATATGTAACTTCTTTTGAATAGCTGTTCTGAAAAAATATTAAGTTAAATGCAAACATTATAACTGATCTTGTTATTTGCAGCGCCATATTATGGAAAATCATTGAAGACAGAATCTACAGTACAAATGTATATGGTTATGCCACCTCCAGAGGTACACATTTTCACTGCGTTGTTTTTTTTACACCATCTATGTTGCTTTTATGACCTGCCCTTATTTGTTTTATCTCTCTAATTTGTTGTTTTATATCCATATGGAAGGCAGTAATCATTCGGTATTTATTGTTTCACATTTCACAATCAACACTTAACATTTATCATTTGATAATTACCAAGTCAATTAGTCAGTATTTGACATTAAGCATTTGGCAAAAAGCATTTTGCATTAGCTATTTTGCATTTAGCATTGGCAATTAGCATGATTCACCAGCCTTCCATAGCTTTCAACATTTTCATGCCCGGCATTTGTTTTGTTTTTTATCCAAGGTTTGTTCATTATATGCCTTGCCTTTGTTTTTTTATTAGCTTGTCTGACTTTTGAAAAAACAGTCTATAAGGTGTTGTCATCACTTGATCGTCGGCATCAGTGTCTGTGTTGGGGTTGGTTAAAATTTTTGTTTAGGTCCATCTTTTCTCAAACGCTGTTAGAGCTACAGCTATGAAGTTTTGCACACTTGTTTACCATAATTAGGGGACTGTGAAGGCCAAGAACTGTAACTCTTACTTACTTTTTCTTAGAATTATGGCCATTTTGGCACTTTGAACTGTAACTCTTTTCTTACATATAGTCTAGCACTTGCAGACGAGCGTTCGCACCCGTTGGCAGTGCTCTTGTTGTCGTTTTATATTCCCAACATTTGTTTTTCCTTTGCTGTTTTTATGCCATATATTTGTTGTTTTTGTGCTCAGCCTTTGTTTTTTCACATCTTATTTTACTTGTTTTTTTGTACCATCTCTTTTATAATTAGATTTAATTTCCTTAGTTAAAAAATAGCTTAATATTTGAAAAAAATTAACCTTACTTTTTATGCCCCCTTTGAAGAAGGAGGGTTATATTGTTTTGCAGATGTCTGTCGGTCGGTTGTTCTGTTGGTTAGTCAATATGTAGACCAATCCATTTTCCTGATGATAAGTCAAGAACGCTTGGGCCTAGGATCATGAAAGTTGATAGGGAAATTGATCATAACCAGCAGATGACCCCTATTGATTTTGAGATCAGTAGGCCAAAGGTCAAGGTTTCCAGATGATAACTCAAGAATGCTTAAGCCTAGGATCATGAATATTGACAGGAAAGTTGATCATGACCAGCAGAAGACCCCAATTGATTTCGAGAACAATAGGTCAAAGGTCAAGGTCACAGTGACACGGAACAGTTAAATGGTTTCCAGATGATTACTCAAGAATGCTTTGGCCTAGGATCATGAAAGTTGACAGTGAGGTTGGTCAAGACCAGCAGATGACTCCTATTGATTTCAAGGTCAGAAGGTCAAAGGTCAAGGTCACAGTGACCCTGAACAGTTAAACGGTTTCTAAATGATAACTCAAGAACACTTGGGGGAGGTTGGTCATGACCAAAAGATGACCCCTAATGATTTTGAGGTCAGTAGGTCAAAGTCAAGGTCACAGTGACCCACAACAGTTAAATGGTTTCCGGACGATAACTTGAGAATTCTTGGGCCTAGGATAACGAATCTTGATAGGGAGGTTGATCATGATCAGCAGATGACAGTGATGTTGAGGTCAGTTGGCCAAAAGTCAAGGTCACTGTGACCCGGAACAGTTAAACCATTTCCGGACAATAAGTTGAGCCTAGGATCAAGAAACTTAATAGGGAGGTTAATCATGACAAGCAGATAAACTGTCTTTATTTTAAGGTCAGTAGATCAAAGTTTAAGGTCATATTTACCCAGAACAGTAGAACTTTTGTGTATAGTGACTAAATAATTTCTGTTCCTTGTGCAATTACTGAATGCATCAAGGGGAGCATTTCGTGTTCTACGAGCTCTTGTTTAGAAATAATAATTTGACATCATTTTATATTTCAGTCATCAAACACAGATTATGGCATCCCAATGTCTCTAAAATACTCTGTAAAACAGAATCATTCAGTTAGTGAAGAGCTTCTTACTGAAATGGTATGTATGTGGTTTTTAGCATAATTAGGATAAAGTCTATACCTTTCTCTAATGTGCATCTGCTCATTTTTATTCATTTACATGTAATATGAAATGCAGTCATTGATTAAATTTTGGCATGTTTGTTTGTTGGAATTCTTTTGAATTTTTGGTCACTTTGAAAGAATTACTGATCAATAGCACACACTACGAATGCAAGATTATATAAGGAGTCATGTTAATATACAGTATGTTTTTTTTTTTTTTTTTTTTTTTTTTTTTTGATTTATTTTTTGTTTGCATTCTTGTATAACCAATGGCAGGCGTGTGTTTACTATCAATAGTCCAAAAATTGTCTTTTTATTGATGTTGATTATTAATTTTTCATTTTACATAAACGTTAAATATGAAATTCAAAGTTACTTGCATGAGTAAATTACAAGCTCTTGTCTTTTTATAAACTTGTATTCTATTTTATTGTCCTGAAAATTGATTGAAAACTGAAGTTTGTGCACTTGTGTTCATTTGAAAAGATATAGCCAAATAAAACTCACCTGCTTATCTCAATAGGGAGAGTGCCGATATATGTATAGTGGGGTCATAAGTTTGGCTGTATGTTCTCCATGACCATTTGATGAAAGACATTGTGTCCAAAATTATTTGTCCTTCACCTTTGATTCATGTGGGGAAGTTGACAGGTTACTTGTGGAGAACAGGTTTGTTCTGGTTCAGAAACTAGGAACTGCCCGCTGTAACATAACTGAAATACTGTTGAAAAATGGCGTAAACCCAAAACAAACAAAACAGCCGATACATAAATGCTGCACATATCAAAGTGTTAGGGTTGATATATGGGGTAAAATCTCTGACATTACTGAAATGTTCGTGAGAGGCAGTTCATTTTATTGATATTTTTCAGAAAAAGTTGGTAGAATTTTATCGAGGGGCCCCTGACTGGATCTCATTTCAACATTCATGGCACCCAAGTGTGACATACCTGGAAAAACTAAAGGTAGGTTCTCTACTGGTGAGTTTTATTATTACAAATATGGTATCTCTTCAGTGAATAAAACCATCTTAATTTTCATGAAGGGGGTTTAACTGAATATAGAAAAATATGTCTTCTTTTACCTGTAATCCTACAAATAAAGGGAGTTAAATACCTCATAATCTGATGACACATCAAGTCTATAAGAAATACATGCAGATGTGTGAGAAATACATGCAGATTTATCAGAAAGACTTGCAAGTCTTTGGGAAAAATATGCAAGTTGATAAGAAATACAGAAATACATGCAAGTCATTCAGAAAGGCATGCAAGTCTATGGGAAATACATGCAAACTTTGTCTGTAAGAAATATGTGTAACTGTATGAGAAATATGTGTAAGTGTATGAGAATTATGTGCAAGTTTATGAGAAATACATGCAAATCTATGAGAAATACATGCAAGTGTGAGAGAAATACATGCAAGTCTATGGGAAATATATGCATGTCTATGAGAAATACATGCAAGTCTATAAGAAATATGTGCAAGTGTATGAGAAATATGTGCAAGTGTATGAGAAATACATGCAAATCTATGAGAAATACATGCAAGTGTGAGAGAAATACATGCAAATCTATGAGAAATACATGCAAGTGTGAGAGAAATACATGCAAGTCTATGGGAAATATATGCATGTCTATGAGAAATACATGCAAGTCTATAAGAAATATGTGCAAGTGTATGAGAAATATGTGCAAGTCTATCAGAAATACATGCAAATCTATGAGAAATACATGCAAGTGTGAGAGAAATACATGCAAGTCTATGGGAAATATATGCATGTCTATGAGAAATACATGCAAGTCTATAAGAAATATGTGGAAGTGTATGAGAAATATGTGCAAGTCTATCAGAAATACATGCAAGTCTATGGAAAAGTTTTTTCTGTGAATTTCAGTTAGGCATGTAACTGTTAAACTTAGTTTAAGACAAGTATTTTCTCCATTTGATTAAAAAAATCATGATTTTTTTTGCAGACCTCACTTGGAAATAAATTACCAGAGGACCAACTTGACAATGGAACATTTATGGAATTTGTTCAGCATGTCCTTACATCTTAGAAATATAAAATATGTGTATACTCATGGCATGACAAAGGCATTTTTGGAGATAGCAGCAACCATACAGAATAGAACTTCCATGGAATGGAAAATAAAAATGGGATTTCTGAAGTGTGACACCTGGAAAAACTAAAGGAAATAGCAGCAACCACACAGAATAAAACTTCCATGGATTGAAAAATAAAACTGGGATTTCCAAAGTGTGACACACCTGGAAAAACTAAAGGAAATAGCAGCAACCACACAGAATAAAACTTCCATGGATTGAAAAATAAAACTGGGATTTCCAAAGTGTGACACACCTGGAAAAACTTAAGGAAATAGCAGCAACCACACAGAATAGAACTTCCATGGATTGGAAAATAAAAATGGGATTTCCAAAGTGTGACACACCTGGAAAAACTTAAGAAAATAGCAGCAACCACACAGAATAGAACTTCCATGGATTGAAAAATAAAACTGGGATTTCCAAAGTGTGACACACCTGGAAAAACTTAAGGAAATAGCAGCAACCACACAGAATAGAACTTCCATGGATTGGAAAATAAAAATGGGATTTCCAAAGTGTGACACACCTGGAAAAACTTAAGAAAATAGCAGCAACCACACAGAATAGAACTTCCATGGATTGAAAAATAAAACTGGGATTTCCAAAGTGTGACACACCTGGAAAAACTTAAGGAAATAGCAGCAACCACACAGAATAGAACTTCCATGGATTGGAAAATAAAAATGGGATTTCCAAAGTGTGACATACCTGGAAAAACTTAAGAAAATAGCAGTAACCACACAGAATAGAACTTCCATGGATTGAAAAATACAACTGGGATTTCCAAAGAGTGACCAACCCCTGGAAAAACTAAAGGAAATAGCAGCAACCACACAGAATAGAACTTCCATGGATTGAAAAATGCAACTGGGATTTCCAAAGTGTGACACACCTGGAAAAACTTAAGAAAATAGCAGCAACCACACAGAATAGAACTTCCATGGATTGAAAAATACAACTGGGATTTCCAAAGTGTGACACACCTGGAAAAACTAAAGGAAATAGCAGCAACCACACAGAATAGAACTTCCATGGATTGGAAAATAACAAGAGCTGTCCGTAAGACAGCCAAGCTCGACTATTCGAAATATTGTCCCAGAAGCAGGAAAATATTATCCAAATGGTTAAATATCAAAAGAGTTTTAAGTTCAAAAGGGGAATAATTTGACCAAAATGCATATCAGTTATGGGACTTGCTGCTATCAACTAGTTTTATAACCCCGAAGGCACATGTGAAGTTTCAATTCAATATCTGCATTAGTTTTGGAGATAGAAACTTGCATGTAAAACTTTAACCAGAATTTTCAAAGTCCAAAAGGGGGCATAATTTGCCCAAAATACATGCCAGAGTTATGGGACTTGATCCAGTGAGGTTAGTAATTGATCTAGAAAAAGAAAAAATAAGTTTCAAATCTATATGCCTTTTAGTAATAGCTGTATGTACTTGCATGCAAAACTTTAACCAGAATTTGCTAAGTCCAAAAGGGGACATAATTTGGCCAAAATGAAGGTCAGAGTTATGGGACTTGCTGCTATCAACTAGTTTTATAACCCCCGAAGACACATGTGAAGTTTCAAATCAATATCTGCATTAGTTTTGGAGATAATAACTTGCATGTAAAACTTTAACCAAAATTTTCTAAGTCTAAAAGGGGGCATAATTTGCTCAAAAAACATGTCAGAGTTATGGGACTTGACCCAGTGAGGTTGGTAATTGGTCTAGAAAAAGAAAAAATAAGTTTCAAATCTATATGCCTTTTAGAAATAGCTGTATGTACTTGCACGTAAAACTTTAACCAGAATTTTCTAAGTCCAAAAGGGGGCATAATTTGGCCAAAATGAAGGTCAGAGTTATGGGACTTGCTGCTATCAACTAGATTTATAACCCCGAAGACACATGTGAAGTTTCAAATCAATATCTGCATTAGTTTTGGAGATAGTAACTTGCATGTAAAACTTTAACCAAAATTTTCTATGTCTAAAAGGGGGCATAATTTGCTCAAAATACATGTCAGAGTTATGGGTCTTGACCCAGTGAGGTTGGTAATTGATCTAGAAAAAGAAAAAATAAGTTTCAAATCTATATGCCTTTTAGAAATAGCTGTATGTACTTGCACGCAAAACTTCAACCAGAATTTTCAAAGTCCAAAAGGGGGCATAATTTGGCCAAAATGAAAGTCAGAGTTATGGGACTTGCTGCTATCAACTAGTTTTATAACCCCGAAGACACAGGTGAAGTTTCAAATCAATATCTGCATTAGTTTTGGAGATAGTAACTTGCATGTAAAACTTTAACCAAAATTTTCTAAGTCCAAAAGGGGGCATAATTTGCTCAAAATACATGTCAGAGTTATGGGACTTGACCCAGAGAGGTTGGTAATTGACCTAGAAAAAGAAAAAATAAGTTTCAAAGCTATATGCCTTTAAATGATAGCTGTATCTACTTGCATGCAAAAACTTAACCAAGGTGTGACGCCGACGCCGACACCGACGCCGACGCCGACGCCAGGGTGAGTAGAATAGCTAGACTATTCTTTGAATAGTCGAGCTAAAAATGGGATTTCCAAGGAAGGAAAAATGTAAAAGGTTTTCCATGGATTACAACTTTATTTTAAAGGGAAATTTCATGGGTAGGAACGAAAAAAAAAGGGGTCCGGGTCTTCAGTAACACACATCACCTCATTATGAGGAACATTTATGCCAAGTAATTTCTAAAAAACTTCCATGGACTGGAAAATACAGGAAGGAACTATCAAAGAATCTTAACCAATGTCTGAAAGGATATAGAGAATAGAAAAATCAGGAATTTTTATTAAGAATTCAGTTTTGCTATATTCACAAAATATAATAGGAATTTAGTTTCGTTGTATTCACTCGTTAATTATTTTTCGCCAGCATCAGTACTGGCTGTAAGTGCTGTTTTTGTTGTCTTATATACTTTTGTATTTCACAAGTTGGTTGTACAACTCATATATTCTACCTCGCAAGCTAACTTGTGTTTTGGAATAGTTAACTTTTGGCATCTTGAAAATATCTGATTTTCAGATGGAGATTATTTTCAAGGAGGCGAAATTTGCATGGAATTTTTGGACATATGTTTAAATCTTATGATAACTGAAATAGGAACAAAATATGGAATGACTCAAAATGTTATTGAATTTAATTGTGAAATTTATGTTTGACGTGACACCAGTGATAGTAAAAATGTGGACCATATACAAACAAAATGAGATACTGTAGCATCAGTCATGTTTAAGGGGGACTTACTGTAAAATCAGAAATTTTCACACATGTTTAAATTTTGCTATGTTCGCGAGGCCCTACATTTTACGAAAATTAATCATCTTGCAAATATTTATTACGTGTAGTAGTATTCAAATTCAAGTAAGATACCATTTTTACAATTTCGCAAATATCAAAACCTGCAAACATACTCAAAATTACAAATGCGCAAAATTTCGGCTTGGCGATAATATGTGCCTTTACAGTACTTTCATGGATGTTATGGTTTTGCCAAGGTACAAAATTTTCTCCCAGATGAGCAAACAAAATGCTCACTCATTCTGATCTTCTGACATTGAAATCTATGAATTCAAATCTCCATGAAATAATAATTTTGGCCAATTCCACAAAATTTCATTTCCCTGAAAATAAATGATTTTATGGTAAATACCACAAAGAACAACTGACTAACTAAATGCTCAGTTATTTATGTATCTGTAAACAACATTTTCAACTATTTGTTGAAGTACCGTATGAAATGACATATTTCCCAACCTTGTTGGATACTTCAGGTTACGCTCAGATTGTACAGTACATGCAGTTCCAGTAATGATTCATTAATCAATTAACCAACATCAGTAAATCTGGTATGTCTGGTGTATACAATACACCACTACCTACTCTGAAAATTATTTCAGACGTTTCATGCACTATTTGTGTTACTGTGAAATCATTAATATTCGTGGGGGACTAATTTTTGAGGATTTCGTGGTTGAGTCCATTCACGAAATTTAATCCCAACAAACAAGTAAAATTCCCATTCATTTTATGTTCAAAAGTTGAAATCCACGAATTCATATCCCCACGAAATTGCCGTTTTGACCAAAACCACAAAGTTTCATGACCACGAAATTTAATGATTTCACAGTATTACAGCATCCTAGAAACAACTTTTTTTTTATGTGTAAATAACAGTGATATTTTTGACCAAACTTAAGTGTTGTTGATATATTGTAGATGTATTTTGTGCAATAAAATGTCAATATTGAATTCATTCTTTTATATTCTTCATATTTGCAAAGTGGAAACAGGGGAGGTAATGGTATATAGAGAACAGTTATGATTTCAGCAAGAGTACAGGCCCTTTGCTGAAAGCACAGTAGGAAAAGAACACTGTTAGTGGCGCTAACAGTATTCTCTAATTCTGCACCAGTACTGACTTGTTTATCACAAGTAGCTGACAACTTCGCCTCATGTATCAAAGGTGGACAAGGAATAACTTCAGGCACATTGCCTTCTGTCAAAAATGGCCATATAGAAAATAAGCCTCATCTATTTACTTTTAACTAACCAAGGATGAAATTTACATTTAAGGATTTAACCTTTACCCTGCTAAATTTCTAAAATGGACTGGTCTATCATTCAATTTGGGCAGTACCATTTACTATTTAAAGGGTGTTCACTGAAAATAATACTAACCGAATAGCAAACAGTGCAGACCATGATCATGCATGCATAAATATTTTTAATAGGGTTCATAGCCTATGAACTGAGATGTAAACTGCTTGGAACAAACTTAAACTTACCATTAGGCCTTATATACTTTATAATGAAGGTGGGCATATAAAAATCACACTGTCCATCCGTCCATGTGTGTGCGAGTCTGGTAAATTCTTGTCCGAACTGTAACTCTTCCATTCATCAAGGGATTTTGAAATAACTTTGCATAAATGTTCTCCATAAAGAGACAACATGTCATGCGGAAGACCCAGCCCCCTAGCTCCAAGGTCTAGGTCACACTTAGAGGTCAAATGTAAAATTGTCTGTTTTGTGTCCGGTCCATAACTCTGCCATCCATGAAGGGATTTTGAAATAACTTTGCATAAATGTTAACCATGATGAGACAAACTGTCATGCAGAAAATCCAGACACCTAGCTCAAAGGTCAAGGTCACATTTAGAGGTCAAATGTTAACATGGTCTGTTCTTGTCTAGTCCATAACTCTGCCATCCATGAAGGGATTTTGAAATAACTTTGCATAAATGTTTACCATGATGAAACATGTGTCATGCGCGGTTAAATTCAGACCCCTAGCTCCAAGGCCAAGGTCACACTTAGAAGTCAAAGATTAACAGGGTATGTTTTGTGTCCGGTCCGAAACTCTGCCATTCATAAAGGTATTTAGAAATTACTTGGCATAAATGTTCCTCATAAAGAGATGATGTGTGTTACGGAAGACCCGGACCCCTAGCTTCAAGGTCAAGGTCACACTTAGAGGTCAAAGTATAAATGGTCTGTTTCGTATTAGGTCATTAGGTCATACGTAATTCTGCCATTGATGAAGGGATTTTGAAATTACTTGCCATAAATGTTCCCTTTAATGAGATGAGGTGTCATGCATAAGACCAAGACCCCTACTTCTAAGGTCAAGGTCACACTTAGAAGTCAAAGGTGATTCTTGTCTGGTCCATAACACTGCCATTTATCAAGGGATTTGAAAAAAAAATTGACACAAATGTTAACCATATTAAGGTGTGTCACGCTTATGATCCAAGCCTCTAAGGTCAAGGTCAAGGTGACAAAATGATGTGATTTTTTTTACGGATACAACTATGGCATTCTTGGGCATACTTTGGGGGCATTTGCCACCAATAGTGACAGCTCTTGTTTTTTTAGGCCCAAGTCATATTGGGATTTCCAGCTTTAGCCTTATGATTGATTTTGCCTTTGGGACCAGTGTAGACCAAGATTAGCCCGCACATCCATGCAGTCTTATAATGGTCTGCACTGTTGGCTATTCAGTCAGTAAATTTTCAGTAAACATCCCTTCAAATGATAAATGGTACTGTCAAAATTGGAAGATGGACCAGTCCATTATAGAAATTTAGCATTGTAAGGGTTAATGGTGGAAGAACATCCCAATTGCCCTTCCATGCATTTTTTCATCATAGGCAGGCACCTCAGTCTGTAAAACCACCAACCTCGGCAAAGTCAGCGTGATGGCTTTCTCACATGAAGAATTCAGTGCACCAAGTGAGGCTTGAATGTAAGAAGTTAAGGGGCAAGTGATTCAAGGTCAGTGACCTTGACCACTTGAGAACAAACACTTCATGTAGTACACGAGAACTCACCATGACAATGTTGTTAGAAAGAAGATCAAGTTTGAAGATCTTGATTTACTGCCCTATCATGTTCATGTTTGTTTGTTTTGGGTTTAAGGCCTTTTTCAACAGTATTTTGGTCATGTAATGGCGGGCAGTTAACCTAACCAGTGTTCCTGGATACTGTACCAGCACAAACCGTCTCTGTAAGTAACTGCCAACTTCCACTCGTGAAATATCAGAGGTGGAGGACAAATGATTTCAGACACAATTACTTTTATCAAATTGTCAGGGAGAACATATGCCCTGCCCTGGGATTGAACTCGTAACCCTGCGATCTGTAGATCAACACTTTCCCTACTGAGTTAAGCGGGCGGGCGCTTTACCATGTTCAAGATATAAGATATGCACCCCTGTTTTCATGGTATTATCACTAATATTTTATTTAGCCTATTTTTTTTTTAAATGGTGTTGTTAACAGGAGTACTGGTTAATGTTGAACAACAAAACTGTTAAAAGAAGAAAGAATAACACAAGCTGATATAACTATCTGTTTATTATAACAATAATTTTTATAGAGCATTTGATAGGCAACAATATATCTTTAAGACTTAATAAAACAACTTGCTCTGTGTTCTAGAATAACTGTCACTACTTTTAACATAAAAAGTTATTTTAGCCGCACCATGAGAAAACCAACACAGTGGCTTTGCGACCAGCATGGATCCAGACCAGCCTGCGCATCTGCGCAGTCTGGTCAGGATCCATGCTGTTCGCTAATGGTTTCTCTATAGACTTTGAAAGCTAACAGCATGGATCCTGACCAGACTGCGCGGATGCGCAGACTGGTCTAGATCCATGCTGGTCGCAAACACACTATGTTGATTTTCTCATGGCGCGGCTCATTTTAGAACCAATGATCTGTAGTTTTGGCCGACATACCTGTAGTAAAAATTAAAGACGTAGTGAATGGCTTGCTGGTCTATAGTAAAAACTATTGCCCAATGTACAAAGGGCAGCGGTTCAATAATTTTGAATATTGACCAGCAAGCAATTCAGTCAGTGTTTTATAACATGACATCACAGATACATCTCAGCTAGTTTTTCTTTTTCAAGTATTGACTTGAGCTCAACAAAATATCTTGTCGACCTTTAGATGGGTCATATTTGCTTTCAAAATAATCAAAAGTAGTGAAAATAAATACATTGTGAATACCTTCGATACAAAAAAAAAATTATTTTATTATACAAACTACTGCTTTTAAACAGCAATATCTGTCAATATAAAAAAACTCATAAACTCACAAACATCACTTTAGCAAACTCAAGTGAAAAGTCAGGCATTCAGAATTTAATGTCCTATCTTTCATTTAGTTCAAGGCAAGGGAAATTCCAAAAAAGTTAATAAATAAAATTTATTTGACTTGTAAACTGAATATTTATTGTCTAAGTCTAAACTTTAGACTATAAACATTGATAAATATTGCCTCAGTAATGGTTTCAAAAATTACGAAATTTACATGATAAGGCAGGACCGGTGTTTCTTTCTTCACTATTCCAATTTAAAAAAAATTGGAAAATTCATGACAATGTATAAATTTAAATTTTAATCTATATTAACTATTAACACTATATCTCACATGAAAGCAAATGATTCAAAGGGTTACATGGGACTGTTTAACAATCTTGTAAAAGCTTAACATTTTCTTTGGATTTTTTTTAATGAAAAAAAAACAAGAGCTGTCATTAATGGTGACAAATGTCCCCCGCAGCACCTTGACCTTTGACCTGGTGACCCCAAAGTCAGTAGGGGTGGTGTACTCAATAAGTACTATCAGCACGTGAAGTTTGAAGGTCCTGGGTGAAGAGGTTCGTGAGTAAAGTGCCTTCATGCAAAAAGTTAACGTTGGCCCCTGTGACCGTGACCTTTGACCTGGTGACCCCAGAGTCAGTAGGGGTCGTGTACTCAGTAACTACTATCAGCATGCAAAGTTTGAAGATCCTGGGTGCAGTGGTTCGTGAGTAACGTGCCTTCATGCAAAAAGGTAACGTTGGCCCCTGTGACCTTGACCTTTGACCTGGTGACCCCAAAGTCAGAAGGGGTGGTGTACTCATTAAGTACTATCAGCATGTGAAGTTTGAAGGTCCTGGGTGAAGAGGTTTGCGGGTAAAGTGCCTTCATGCAAAAAGTTAACGTTGGCCCGTGACCTTGACCTTTGACCTGGTGATTTCAAAGTCAGTAGGGGTGTTGTACTCAATAAGTACTATCAGCAGGTGAAGTTTGAAGGTCCTAGGTGCAGTGGTTCGCGAGTAAAGTGCCTTCATGCAAAAAGGTAACGTTGGCCCCTGTGACCTTGACCTTTGACCTAGTGACCCCAAAGTCAGTAGGGGTGGTGTACTATCAGCAGGTGAAGTTTGAAGGTCCTGGGTGCAGTGGTTCGCGAGTAAAGTGCCTTCATGCAAAAAGTTAACGCTGGCCCCTGTGACCTTGACCTGGTGACCCCAAAGTCAGTATGGGTGGTGTACTCAATAAGTACTATCAGCATGTGAAGTTTGAAGATCCTGGGTGCAGTGGTTTGCGAGTAAAGTGCCTTCATGCAAAAAGTTAATGTTGTGACGAACGAACAAACAAACTAACGAACTAACGAACGAACGAACGGACAGTTGAAAACTAATATGCCTCCCTTCGGGAACATAAAAAAATAAATAAAAATAAAGAATATAAGATTGTTCCTTAGGTGTAAATGCTTTTGAGCCAAATGGTTCTGACTCAAATACGATTAAGGGCCAACAATTTTAGACGAAAAAATATGTTGGTATACCTTAAACAGTTTTTACCTATCATCTTGACTACTTATGGTATGAATCAATTTCATTGAATTACATCTAATTATGTCTCCCACCACACAGTGGTGTAGGAGACATATTAATTTACTCCTGTCTGTGTGTCTGTCTGTGTGTGTGTGTGTCTGTCTGTCACAAAGCTTGTCCGCATTTTAAGTCGAACATTTCTCATCCGATCTTCCCCAAACTTGAACAAAATGTGTTTGACCATAAGACCTCTGCCAAATTTGATAATTAGCCAAATCTGCCCAGGCACTTTTGAATTATGGCCCTTGAATTACTGATTGGATCCACTCATCAAGACCATCTAGACATTTTTGATAGGAACCATTTGTCTGAACAATCCAGACAAAGAAGGCAGTTGTGGGAGGCATGCGCTTTTCTCAAAAGCATCTCTAGTTTCAGTCAGTCATTGCCAATATCTGTCAATTATTGGGTACTGAAAAAATCTGCTTTGCTGCTGGAGCCAGGTAAAACTATCTAAATTAATTAATTTATTTAGTTTTTTAAAATTTTGTCGAAAAGGAAATACTTATGTGGGTATGGGAGAAGAAGAATGGGTTTTGGGGTCTAGAACTGGTTTTAAAGGGATGATGAGATGGGGTGATACTGAAAGCAGACATCAAAAATCGTACAAATACTGAAAGATTAAAATGGCACATATAATGCATAAACCTTCCCATTAACCATTACCCTGCTATATGTCTAAAATGGACTGTTCCGTTATTCTATCTGTGCTGACCCACTTATTATTCTAAGTGATGTTCACTGAAAGTTTACTGATTGAATAGTGAACAGTGCGGACCAAGTTCAGCCTGTGCAGGCTGATCTTGGTTGGCACTGGTCTCAAAATCAAAACCACTTGCCGCCAGCAGACTAAATGTTAAACGATTATTTTAGCAATTTTTATGGAAAAACTAATTGTATACTATTTGTCACTAACTCAACTGACACTTTTTAGTCAGTTATGTTCATTAATCAAAATTAATTCTGATTTTCATTGATCTACCACTATGTTAAATATGTCAACAATAACATTAAAAGTAAAGATTATGCATTTTTAAAAATATGGAGTCAACGGATTAAATTCCAGTTACGAAACTTTTGATTTTGCACTGTGTATGCGATATAATTTTATCGCGGATGAAATGATCCCCATGCCACCACAAAACCTGGACGGAAACTTGCCAGACCAGAAGTAACCAGCCGGGAGCCAGTTGATAGCATTGGTAAAATCGGCACTATTTTCGACAACTGCCAAATAATTGTCCATCTCCTGTGCTTTTAAAGCTCGAATCTGGTTCTTGATGCTTGCAGTCATTTCAGTAGAATCGCTGAAATTACAGAAACAACTGTTACTAAGAAGTAAATACTGCGATAAAATTTGAGCTGCACCATGAAAAAAAAAACAACGTAGTGCATCTGCAACCAGCGCAGTCTGGTCAGGATCCATGCTGTTCACTAACAGATTCTCTTTTTGCAATAGGCCTTGAAAGTGAACAGCATGGATCCCGACATGGATATGCGGGCTGGTCTGGATCCATGCTGGTCGCAAATGCATATGTTGGTTTTCTCATGGCGTGGCTCATACAGAATTCCACAATTCTGGACAACACCTACTTTGTAGAGACAGGAATTGGTGGACTTGAAGTTTGTTAAAGATAAAATCAAATCAGCAGTTTATTTCCATATACTGTGACTAAAAGCATAGTAGGAGAGCCTGTGATATATTTCAGACTCCAGTAAATATTCAAAAGTATCTTTAATGTTTATACATGTATTTTGAAACTACGGTAATTCTAACCCTACATTTTAGTCAGTACATTAAACGTGTTATACACTTAATGCGTGCGGAAATGCAAAAACTTGCACATTTTTGCTGTCCACTTTGATGATAATGATTTTGTGACATGCCCAGCATTATCTATTACAGCAGTATCTGTTTGCTGAGATGGGATTTTAAATTAGTGTACATATCAATGTAATCATGAAATCCAACAAGAAAATTAGTCATCAAGTAATACAGTCGACTCTTAGCGGTCACCTGTATTAAGCTGTCACCTGTCTCAACGACCCTGACCTTCTGATTTGGCTAAAAATAAACTTTCTATCATATTGAAGCCTGGTCATATTATGAACATCAGAATATGACTTTTTGTTTCTAAATTCTAAAATATCATACAAATTCCAAATCAAAGAAGTATAAATACACAGATCTATTTATTTTTATAGCTCTTTGTCCAAATCAAGAAAAAAAGACTATCTTGTCGAGAATCAAACCCTGATCCACCGCGACACTAAAGACATTTTCCAGTTGCCCTAACCAAATGAGTGAAATATGACCTCAGAAATTGATATTTATAACTGAGACAGTTTACCTGGAGTAAATGTGTTACAAATGCTTTACAATTTTCATTCTAATATGCTTTTCTTTGTTAAAACACTCTTATGCAAGAATGACGTCACGTAAATGTGCGGTGACATCAATGTTTTTGTTGCGACCAAGAAAGAACTCTACTATATTTTATCTACTGTTTTAGATTAAAGGCATATTAGAATCGAAATAATTCATAGCAAAACCATGTTTTAACAGTACTTAAACACTTGGGCTGTAATACGTCATACAAATAATTTCACTATGCCCTCGTGAAATTATTACGCCCAACATATAACCGCCCATCATCCATAGTGATAAAGCACTCTTTTGCTATAAATTATTTCTGAATCATGACAGCAGATTCTCACGTGTTTCCATAACATAATTATAGTTTGTCAGTAATCCAATTTTAAAGCCTTCTTAACAGATAGAGCATTTATTTCCAGATATATAAAAGAAAAACAAGAGGGCCATAATGGCCCTATATCGCTCACCTGTCATCATTGCATTTAAGGACAAGAAGGTCAAAAAATCATAATCAAGATCAATCAAAAGAATCATGAGAAAATATAGTTGAAATTTTCTTAAAGGTATAGATACGTCAAAATACACTTATAAATTGGAGGTACCATCCATGTTGTACCACAGGAAAGTGGTCTCGGTTTTTCCCTATGGCCAATAATAAAAAAAAGTTACTAATAAGCTGTTTATAGTAACATAAAAGGGAAGTAATTAAAAAAATTATTGTAAGTGAACAAAAGAAGGATCTGCCAAATAAAAACAAAAGCACTGCAATGCAACGCAAATGCAGAGCAATATACACACAAAACAAAGCCATATGACCTTTGACCCCTAAGTGTGACCTTGACCTTGAAGTGAGCCATCCAAAACATGCGCTCTGCACATCATTTGGATGAGGTGAACATTTGTGTCAGGTTTCTTCGAAATCCTTCAAGGGGTTCAAGAGTTACAGAGCGGCAGGGAAATTGCTAACCAACAGACAGACAGACACCGAGGCGATAACATAATACGAGGGCATATAAAAAGGAATCGAGATCTTATGGTGATACAAGTTGTATGCAAGTTTGGTTAAAATCAAAACATAAATGAAGCTGCTATTGTGCAGACAAAGTCAAAATAGGTAATTTTGGTCTATCAGGGGCCATAACTCTGGAACCCATTATGGGATCTGGCCAATTCAAGAAAGGAACCAAGATCTTATGGTGATACAAGTTGTGTGCAAGTTTGGTTAAAATAAAATCATAAATGAAACCACCATCGTGCAGACAAGAAATTGTGGACGGACGACGAACGAACGGACGGAAGGACGGACGATCACAAAAAAACAAAAAAAAAATTGTGACCTATGACAAATATATTAAACAACTGCGACCAAAACATACAAGAGGGCCATGATGGCCCTATATCGCTCACCTGTTATCATTGCACTTGAGGACAAGAAGGTTCTCAGAAAAAATATCTAAGTCCAAAGGACAGGAACAACAAAGGAAAGAAATTTAACCAAAAAGAAAAAAAAAATTCTTACAAGGTACAGATATGTCAAAATACACCTAAAAGTCGGAGGTACCATCCATGTTGTACCACAGAAAAGTGGTCTCGGTTTTTCCCTACGGCCAATAATAAAAAAGTTACTAAAAATAAGCTATTTATAATAATGTAAAAGGGAAGTAATTAAAAAGAAAATTATTGTAAGTGAACAAAAGAAGGATCTGCCAAATAAATCTGTTGACATAAATGAAATTTCAGATCAGTATCTTCATTAGTTACAGAGATTTACCCATTATAATTTGAAATAAAGGGAGGTAATTTGACATAAAATCAGTCCATAGTTATCTACCCTGAATGACTCAGTCCAACTAATAACAATAATGAAATTTCAAGTAAGTCCTATATAAGTACTTACTGATATAAATCCAGGGGAGGTAATCAGATATAAAATAACTCTGGAACCTACGATTGGATCTGATTTGTCATGGAATCCAAGATTTATTGTTGTTGAAGATATTTTGGAAGTTTGTATCAAATAAAACGATAAATGAAGTCTCTATATGGCTGCAAAAGCCAAAATAGCCAATTTTGGACCTTTAAGGGGCCATAACACTGAAACACATGATGGAATCTAGCCAGTTGAAGAAAGGAACCAAGATCTTTTGGTGATACAAGTTGTGTGCAAGTTTAGTTAAAATCCAATCATAAATGAAGTTGCTATTGTGCAGACAAGGTCAAAATAGCTAATTTTGGCCCTTTCAGGGGCCATAACTCTGGAACCCAGTATGGGATCTGGCCGGTTCAACAAAAGAACTGAGATCTTATGGCAACACAAGTTTTGTACAAGTTTGATTAAATTCAAATCATAAATGAAGCTGCTATTGTGCAGACAAGGTCAAAATAGCTAATTCTGGCCCTTTCAGGGGCCATAACTCTGGAACCCAGAAAAGGAATCTAGCCAGTTCAAGAAAGGAACCAAGATCTTATAGTGATACAAGTTGTGTGCAAGTCTGGATAAAAAAGATCATAAATGAAGCTGCTATTGTGCAGACAAGGTCAAAATAGCTAATTCTGGCCCTTTCAGGGGCCATAACTCTGGAACCTATAATGGGATCTGGCCAGTTCAAGAAAGGAATCGAGATCTTATGGTGATGCAAGTTGTGTGCCAGTTTGGTAAAAATCAAATCATAAATAAAGCTGCAATTGTGCAGACAAGGTCAAAATAGCTGACTTTGGCCCTTTCAAGGGCCATAACTCTGGAACCCATAATGGGATCTGGCCAGTTCAAGAAAGGAATCGAGATCTTATGGTGATACAAGTTGTGTGCAAGTTTGGTTAAAATAAAATCATAAATGAAACCGCTATCATGCAGACAAGAAATTGTTGACGGACGGACGCATGGACTGACGACGGACGAAGGGTGATCACAAAAGCTCACCTTGTCACTATGTGACAGGTGAGCTAAAAAAGGGTCTAAGATATATTATAATATATTACAAAAAATGTGAAAAAGTGCTATGGTACCTTTCATTCTTTGCCACGAGCTGTTGTTCTTTCAGCAGCCTTCTCTGGGCATTTCTGATCATGTAAATCCTACTGACGGCTCTGAAATATAAATCTAATGCACAGATAATGTGTACCTATACAGTTATTGTTCTTGCCTAACTAGCAGGGAGAAACAAAGATAGGTGATCAGTAGGAAAAAGAAAAGCTAAATATATGTATGTGAATTGTGATGTCATAATTATGATGTGACAAACTACAGGCAAAATTTCATAGCGTACAATACTACCTGTGATAATTTTGCAATGGTAAACAAGAAAAATGATCTTACATGTCTACATGTGTGAGACAGGAGTTTTCCCCCCACCTTGGGACAGCGCCAATAAGAAACCATAGTGCTTGGTTCTAATTCCCTCTAGTCTCTTTTTAGTTTGGAAAGACCTATCCTACACAGGTAGGCATGTCAGATCCTTAATAATAAATATATTCTTGCATGTCCGACATGATTTTTCTGTGTATTTGCTGGTGCTGGAAAACCTCAACTTACATTCAAGATATAAGATTACTCATGTGCTGTAATTTATGAATGCAGGTTTTTTTTCTAGCTAATTTGGGAACATAACCTATACCCCCAAAATTGGGAATTTCGACTCGTAAATGTTCCAAATTGGGAAATATTTAGCTCCATAGGATATAGTAAGGATGTGTTTAAGCTCTTTCTCATACACTTGTTTCACATTGAACAACCTCTTTAACATACTTCCATTACAAAATTGTCCATAATCTGGCCAATGTTTGTGCAATTTTGGTGAAATTTTTTTCAGAATGTAGATTGGGAATTTTTGCACTCATTTTGGGAAAAATACATACTTTTTGGCATTGGGAATATAGCCAGATAACGGCTATAAAAACGGCTGAAAAAAAACCTGGAATGAATGCGTAAAATCATACACTACTACAATAAAATTGGGCATTCATATTTTTTTTATTTCTTCTATTATTTGAAGAATATAGTATGAAGAAAAAGAATATATAATACTGGTTGAATGAGTGGTCATAATGGCCTGAATAGTTACTCTCAAGCCAGAATCATTTCAATCAGCATTTTCAACCAGTTAAAGATTCTTGTAAACATTCTTAATACTTCTCTTAACCAAAGAGCTATAAAAATAAATAGATCGGCAACTTGAAAGGCATATAGAGCAAATCTCGCCAACATCCCGTGACTACTGAATGAGATTTTGTTTACTAAAAGTGACGCGTTCTCCACGCGGCATATTGTATTCAAAAGCAATTATTCATCGGTAAATTAATTATCACCGTATGACCACGCTTCTTTTGATGGTAAGAAACGTGTACTTTGTGTCTTAAGATTATTTTACATGAAACTAATGTTGTTTTAGAAGCTAACATGTATTTTAAATGTAGTTTTAGAGGTACAAATTGTAACTCCATGCTCGCCGATGTTTGTTTTTACTAAGATAATGCCAATTCACGCTCTGACACGAGATCAAGCAAGATTACAGCCAGTTGCCATTCTGTGTATTTTATACTTCTTTGTCTTAACTTTTTTTTTTCACTCTGATTACTAATATTTAGAGCTGAAAAGGGACACAACTGTTTATAATTTGAACACGTTCAGCAGATTTTTTTATGTAAGCAAGAAATGCTAGTAAGTCTGAAGGAAAAAATTCTTTAAAAAAATTTGTGCACTTTAATTTGGTTTAATAATTAAAAATAAGTATTTTCTTTTTTGGGTCTAGAGACACTCTGATATACTTTAGGTCACATGGAAAATGTTTCAACTTCAAAAGCGGAGGAAGACCACAGGTGCCCGTCTGTATATTATTTCATGCATTGCCAGACACTTTGTTTGGGACCAACAACCTTCTGTAAGATAGCTGGATGGCTCCCTGGCATGATGAATTCTATACCTCAACCAAAGTTTTAAACTCTCATCAGTGAGGGCAAGTGATTTGAAGTCAGCTGCTTTATCTACTCTACCTTGAAGGCCCCTCAGACATTAATCCTTACCATGCTGGACACGACTGGTTCTGTCTTTGCTACCAGTGTAGATCATGATCACAGGGGTCAAATTTAACAGTAGTTTGTACTGGCTGAAGTTAGCTAGTGCTCTTTTTGATCACTAGCTAAAATAAAAAGCTACCGGCGAAAGTTAATAATATTTAATTACTCTATTAATATTTTACTGGCCAAAACTTACTGACTGATCTCTGTTAGTAGCCAGTCACAAACAAAAGTATTTTCTATTAGCTTAAAATAGCTTGTGCCATTTTTGTTGAACAATAAAATATCATAAACATAAATGATAACATTCCTTTCATGAAGAAAAATGTGTACCTTCAAAACAGTTAAACTTTATTTAAGCACTGAATTGATTGATTGATTTATTTCGGCAAAGGAAAACATATAATGGTTTACAAACATTCTTATAATGTTAAAATTCTAACATATTGAAATATTAAATAAATAAATAAATAAATAAATGAATAAAAATGGATAAATAAATAAATATTAAATAATACAAAATTAAACCATGATATGCATCCAATACCAAGGATAACACAAAAAAGCGCCAGCGCTTGTTTCCATTGTGATCCTTTGGCACTGTTGGCATGACATAGAGAGGCACTATTTAAATTTAACACATATTACAAATATTATTAATATATCACAGAATAATTCTAAATAGAAATATCACAGGTGACTGACAAAAATTATTATGAAAATAATATCCTATCGTACAGAAACATATCTCAGCAAAATATATCATCACAGTAATTACTATATGTATGGGAAATTGAACACTGTAAGCACATCATGGATAGATGGTTAAGAATAAAGATGTTGGTAAAATATTAAGAAATAGTTTTACCTTAGCCGAAGAAAACAACAACTTTTAAAAATGTATTACATGTAACTTTAAATTTAAACATTCAGAAGATATTTAAAAACTGTTCATTAAATGTTTTTTGGAGGCATCCTTAAAAACTGCTAATTTTGTAATATTTGTGATTTCAGAAGGTAGCCCATTCCATAGTTTGGCTCCTAAAAAACAAAATGATTTTGATCCCAACCCCTTTACCTTAGGAAGACCATAACCCCCTTCATTCCTGAAACGGGTATTATATCTATGTAAAGAATCTTGAGCAACAAAATAATCATTCATATACCCAGGGGCCATATTGTTTCTGACTTTAAAAACATGACACAACATCAAATAATTAACCCTTTTATCAACTGGTAACCAATTAAGTCTATTAAAATGTTCAGAACTGATATGGGATCTGGGATCAAGATCAAGTACCAACCGAACCATTTTATTTTGAGTAACTTGTAATTTATTTTTCAAATTCAAACTGTTATACCAAACTGAGCTAGCGTAATCAAAGTGACATTGAACCAATGACATAACAAGTAACTTTTTAGTATATTGAGTAAGAAATTCTTTTTTATGATAGAGAAACTTTAATCTAGCATTGGCTTTCTTGATAACAGAATCTGCCAAATTTACCAAATGATAAATGTTGGTCTATGGTAACACCATTGACCAAGATATTTTACAGATTTTGTAGATTCAATTGTAGTGCCATTACAAGAAATATTCAAGGATGACTTTGACCTTAGTTTTTGTTTGGAGCCAAAGACAATGGACTCAGTTTTACCTAAGTGTAACGACAATTTATTATCAATGAGCCATTGACTTACTGATTGTAATTGAACTAAAGACATTTTCTTGTTATATTATTGACTAGCTGAAATTAGCTAGTACATTTCAAACCCACTAGCTATTTTAAAATTCCACTAGCATTTAGCTTGTATGCTTGTCTAAATTTGAACCCTGGATCAGACTGCACATCCATGCACATCTGATCATGATCTGCACTGTTCGCCATTCAGTCAGTAACGTTTTTAGTAAGCACCGCTTTTAAAAGTTAATGGTACTGTCAAAATTGACAGATGGACAAGTTCATTATAGAAATTAAGCAATGCATATTTATGTATGTGAAGAATTTCATTTTTTTCCCCAAAAACTGTAAATGAATATCTTAATTACTCACTCAAGAAAACAATGGGTAAATATGTAAATTAAAAAGGAAAAAAATAAAATGGTGTGCATATTCAACATATTGCCTTTTATACCTGTCAAAGATTTCAAGAAAAAATCTCTAATACTTTTAAGTTATGACAGAATCCACTATTTTTGACAGCTGGATAGACAGACAGTTGGATGGATAAGATGGAGAAATTCTGAACATGAAACAACATTCATTTTCCTACATTTTTTTATATATACATCAAGTTTCAGGAAAAAATCTCTTGTTCTTTTTAAGTTATCATAGGATCAAATTTTTGTCATACTGCTTCAGTATCTGAATCAATGAACCACATTTGTTGCCATAGCAACAAAATAAAAGAACATGCTCACTCTAATATTACCATTTATTATACCAAGTTTCATGGTAAAAGTCTTCTTCTTGCAGGATCCCACTTTACCAACGTTTTGTAGTATTTTTTTGGGATACTCCTTGCCATAGCAACAAAATAAACGTAAGTTCAAAGCTTCATGAAGAAAAATCTAGTATTTTAAAAGTTTTGGCAGGATCTCACTTTCTGTGAGTGAGTGAGTGACTGGCAGGGTGATTGGCAGACAAGGACAAGCCATAAATATATCCGGTTTAACCAGCAGGTGACTAATAAAAGAAAATCTTACTTGAGTATTTCCGAGAACAGTGACACTGCCCATGCTGCTATACAAGCTATCGCCCACTTGGTATGTGGCCTATCAATAATCTTATTCTGGGCGCACCATGACACGTGCTCCAATGGGAAGTACAGCTGGTTGGCACAGTTACCCACAAGTGTTAGGAACCGCATCCATCCGTTTGATTCCTGAAAAAAGGAATATACAGCTTTTATATAAAAAACATGTGTTTCTCAAACTTTCTTTAAACAAACATTCTAAGCACGTTATCACAAAGTCAGTGCTAAACATTTCTCTATCAAATTTACAACAGTGTAAGCAAGCCTTTAAGCTTTCATTTGCTGCCATTAGATCATAGAATAAAGCACTCTCATGAGAAAAATTGATAATGGCTCTAAGGCTAGGCCATTTGCTACTTGTTGTGAAGCAGTGTTGATAATACTGAAGTTAATACCAGTTGTAAGGAGAAGTCCGTCACTGATCTTTTTTTCATATGCAAAGTACATGTATGAGGCCCCAGACAGACCTGAGCTTGTGTATGCTGTCACCAGCTTCAATACATACATATTTTTTACAGTTTTCCCTGTTCGAACTGCCTGCAATTTGAGGTCATCACAGCCCAATTAATTAAAGACTTCCAGATTCAAGATGGTAGAACTTTAGGCACAGAACAATTTTTGTTTGTTCTAATTTACTTAAATTGTCAACTTTCCTCACCATAAATACCAAAAAGTAGAAAAAAGAAAATCATCCTGTACAGACAGATGAAATAGTAACGTTTCTACATACTGCACTTCTTTTCAATCAGGGTTCAAATTTAGACAAGCATACAAGCTAAATGCTAGTGGAATTTTAAAATAGCTAGTGGGTTTGAAATGTACTAGCTAATTTCAGCTAGTCAATAATATAACAAGAAAATGTCTTTAGTTCAATTACAATCAGTAAGTCAATGGCTCATTGATAATACATTGTCGTTACACTTAGGTAAAACTGAGTCCATTGTCTTTGGCTCCAAACAAAAACTAAGGTCAAAGTCATCCTTGAATATTTCTTGTAATGGCACTACAATTGAATCTACAAAATCTGTAAAATATCTTGGTCAATGGTGTTACCATAGACCAACATTTATCATTTGGTAAATTTGGCAGATTCTGTTATCAAGAAAGCCAATGCTAGATTAAAGTTTCTCTATCATAAAAAAGAATTTCTTACTCAATATACTAAAAAGTTACTTGTTATGTCATTGGTTCAATGTCACTTTGATTACGCTAGCTCAGTTTGGTATAACAGTTTGAATTTGAAAAATAAATTACAAGTTACTCAAAATAAAATGGTTCGGTTGGTACTTGATCTTGATCCCAGATCCCATATCAGTTCTGAACATTTTAATAGACTTAATTGGTTACCAGTTGATAAAAGGGTTAATTATTTGATGTTGTGTCATGTTTTTAAAGTCAGAAACAATATGGCCCCTGGGTATATGAATGATTATTTTGTTGCTCAAGATTCTTTACATAGATATAATACCCGTTTCAGGAATGAAGGGGGTTATGGTCTTCCTAAGGTAAAGGGGTTGGGATCAAAATCATTTTGTTTTTTAGGAGCCAAACTATGGAATGGGCTACCTTCTGAAATCACAAATATTACAAAATTAGCAGTTTTTAAGGATGCCTCCAAAAAACATTTAATGAACAGTTTTTAAATATCTTCTGAATGTTTAAATTTAAAGTTACATGTAATACTTTTAAAAGTTGTTGTTTTCTTCGGCTAAGGTAAAACTATTTCTTAATATTTTACCAACATTTTTATTCTTAACCATCTATCCATGATGTGCTTACAGTGTTCAATTTCCCATACATATAGTAATTACTGTGATGATATATTTTGCTGAGATATGTTTCTGTACGATAGGATATTATTTTCATAATAATTTTTGTCAGACACCTGTGATATTTCTATTTAGAATTATTCTGTGATATATTAATAATGTTTGTAATATGTGTTAAATTTAAATAGTGCCTCTCTATGTCATGCCAACAGTGCCAAAGGATCACAATGGAAACAAGCGCTGGCGCTTTTTTGTGTTATCCTTGGTATTGGATGCATATCATGGTTTAATTTTGTATTATTTAATATTTATTTATTTATCCATTTTTATTCATTTATTTATTTATTTATTTATTTAATATTTCAATATGTTAGAATTTTAACATTATAAGAATGTTTGTAAACCATTATATGTTTTCCTTTGCCGAAATAAATCAATCAATCAATTCAGTGCTTAAATAAAGTTTAACTGTTTTGAAGGTACACATTTTTCTTCATGAAAGGAATGTTATCATTTATGTTTATGATATTTTATTGTTCAACAAAAATGGCACAAGCTATTTTAAGCTAATAGAAAATACTTTTGTTTGTGACTGGCTACTAACAGAGATCAGTCAGTAAGTTTTGGCCAGTAAAATATTAATAGAGTAATTAAATATTATTAACTTTCGCCGGTAGCTTTTTATTTTAGCTAGTGATCAAAAAGAGCACTAGCTAACTTCAGCCAGTACAAACTACTGTTAAATTTGACCCCTGTCAATGTCTTGTATCTTGGTGTGAAATGTCAACTAAACCCCTTGGGTATGCACACACTTTTTCAGTTATGTTCTAGACAAGAATTTCAAACTATATTTAAAAGATGATGATAGGTAAATAGGTGTTTTTTATAAAAAAGGGGGAAGGTAGAGTAATGTCTTTTAAGTAATGTATCTTATTAATAGTAATGTATCTTATTAATGGTCTCGTTTTGTGAAATATGAACAGATCTTTAGTAATCTGTCTGATAAGTCTATAATAAGAAGAATAGGGAGGTGGGGGGTGTGGGGGGCCCCAAATGAAAGATGAGACAATATTCAGAGTTATGACACTTTTTCACTGCACTCCACTTTAATGTCCTCTATTTTAAAATGCAGTTTGAATAATTTCACTTTCAAAGAGTCAGTGGCAAAGTTGTTAGCAGGCTGGTCTGCAACATCAGCGATCCAGATTCCATTCCCCATTGGGCCAAATATCCCAATGAGTGTTCATTTCTGGGAGATTTACTTAAACTAGTACTGTTTCCAACAGTATCGGCCTAGACTGGATGATGTGGAGGTAAATAATACACCCTGTCATGGACTTGTCTAAAGTTGTTCCATCCATTCAAGGTCAAATTTACTTTCATAAACTTACCATGTAAACAAAAAACTTTTACCTTTAACACTTTTAACAGTTATGCTGGCAGACACAGACAAGAAAAGTTATTTTTAAAAGAGAGTTCAAAATGTTATATAGTACGTATGGTATGTATTTGTAAAACTGAACATTTTCTCTCTCTTCATATAAACATGTTTCCTGTCATTGAATGAACATTCCACAAAATCCTTGTAATATTTCTGGAGTTACCATCTGGAAAGAAATGTTCAGGATCATCCTGTTTAAGACAAATGAGAAAGGCAAAATTGTAAATATGCCCCAATGCCTGAATCAAACCCAAGCTTGCCCTCTATCAACCAGCTATGACCGGTGTCCTGACAGTATATTAATCAAGGGCGTAGGAGCTGGGGCGGCAGGGGCGGCACTCGCTGCCCCAATAATTCGAGGAGCGGCGAAATGCCGAACTCGTAAATTTTCGAAAAGGCCAGAAAATATACAGCCAGTTGTAAATTTATCATGAAGTTCATCGGCGACTGATATGTCCATAGAACCTTATCATATCGTTGACACCTTGCTAAATCGCCTTGGTTACAGGGTATTGTACAAAATCGATAATCCGCAACGACCAAGGTCGCTGTATTTTCATTTGCGTACCAGTATGACACAGAAAAGGTTAAACCATCTCATGACACTCTATATGCATACTAGGGAGATGACGGACAAAATTGACATGATGAAAGTGACAAATGAATTTGTTTGTGGAAATGAAACACACAAAAGTACATTTGGAAAGTTTGTTTAACTTGGTATCAGCTAGCTATTGGTGCAAATGATGTTCTAGATAATATGTTGTACATTGTGTGCGATAAATTCTGTAATAAAATTAAAATATATAAACATACGAATATATAATTAGTGCTTAGTTCAGAAAGGAAACAGCGAATTGCGTATTACCTTTATAATGTCATTTAACGACTTAAATGCCATAAGGATTGGAATACCCCTTTAAGTCAGAGTCTTGTGCTCGATGCCCTACATAGACATTACTGGTTCTACCCTGGTAAGACATTGTTCGTGTCTAACATCGAACCGCCATTACAGTGTTTGAACACGGTAAACTGTTATTAGGGCTGAAAACTCGAAATAAAGTACTCCTACCCAAATCACCGCCCCAACACGAAAGTCATCCCTACGCCCCTGTTAATAACCTGTCTTAAACATACTGCAAGTCTGTGATTATGCATCTTATTGAACATTTATAATCTAAAATCATAAGAAATATTTTCTAAAGTTTAGGATTGTGATTATATATTTAATGTTAATATATAGGCCGCATAAATCACTTGTAATATGATAAACCTATAGGAGTGATCGTGTTTGTAAACAAATCCATTGTATTTTCTATTTTTAGAACTGATAAGACAAAGACCGGGTGGGCCGACGCCGAGCGTCCATGTTTTTTGTAAACAGTGATGTTTTTCTAATAGTCTAGTCCAGATTTCAATAAATGTCAGAGGTACAGGCATTTTGTTAGTATTTGGTCCCATATACCTTTTTAGTATAATTTGAGTATGCTGAATTCAAAAATATATGTTGGCCATCTGACAAATAATTTTTTGTAGGTCAAAATGGCGGAAAACAAAATGGCCGCCAAATTAAGATATTTCTAATATAAATATGTAATAGTATTACAATTATCCAAAAATATGTGGAGTTCTTTATCAAAGTTATGTGTAACATAGTAACAGATTAAATTAACATCACTTTTTTCAAAGATAAATAACTTTTAATCCAAATGTGTGCTCCATTAGGAGAAAAAAAGCATTTAAAAACCCACTCTAACTTGACTATTTTGCCAAAAACATGATTATTAAATAATTCACGTTGGTTATATTTGCAAAACTATTGCTGAATACAGTACACTAATTTATATGTGGAATCAATTTACAGGGCAGAAGCTAAATCTATAAACTGTTTATCATATAATTGTTTCAAAATAATATAGATTGAGATATTTGCTTCATTTCATGTTAATTTACTGTCTCGAGTTCATTCGAGTTTAATCGCATATACATTATCTGTATCTGTGCATAAGAGCCCAGTCATTTTACATTCACATCTGAGGGTTCTACATCCAGATGTACACTTGCAAGCAATGAACTCAATACAAGCTTGAGGAATTGGATCACGGGTAATAAAAACTGGCGTAAGTGTGTCATCTGCCACTTTCCATCCCATGTCGGAAGGTGCAGGTAGGTCTGCATTGAGAACAGTTGATTGGTTCCATACCAGGGCCTGATAATGAGCTCTTCTAATGTGAAATGCGCAAGCATCGCTGGTTGGGGGTATGTGTTCAGGACTTGTAGACCTTCCAAACATAACATTTTGAGCACTGTCAGTACTTACAACATCTTGGCCATACATTTTGCAAATAAGATATTCACAGTTTTTCATTACTTCATCAGACAGTTGTCCATATCCAAGACCTTCTATCAGTTTTGCACTGGCTGTAAACACTTTAAATACAGATCTTTAGAGATTCCACAGAAATTTGATGTTGTGTCTCAGCCAGTGAGTGCATGAAAGGCAAGTAGATTTCTACGCAACTCTTATTGAGGATTTAGTTAACACTGCCTATCAGATTCAGGATCTTTATGGTCAAGTTCTTCATCTAGAAGCTCTTTGCCACCATACGTTGAATTCAGAAACATGAACAGACACTCTGGAACACAATTTACTGAATCATTTTCAGTCACACTCAGTGCAGAATTTCCGAGTTAGTGCTACGTGTACAATTGACAAGATGTCGTCACTGGAATTATAGTTCTGTATTGTCAGCCGTTCATCAATATTACCAGTAGTATTATAATGGGCATCTCTAAGCATTGACGCAAAACATTCATATGGAACAAGAAGTGTATTCCTTTCAACAGAAGATATATGTAGTGGAGTTACAAACTAAAACTGGTTTCTCAGTTTACGTTGTAGGGCTTCTTTGAAAGATGATATTCTAGAATTAAATGAATGACAAAGAATTGTTGAAGAAGTCTCTTCAGTACGTATGCGGTATCTGTTCCAACTGTCTGAAAACTGCAGTATTTGCGATTTCATTGCAGCATACCAACGTTCATGTAAAAGAAAGATCATGGCAAGATCTGTATTTGAGTTGTCCGACTTGGTTTTGCGAACTCCGTATCTAAAAAAATTTAAACATTTTTATATTTGCCCTCCGTTGACATCAGAGAGTCATAATCGCATTGTGTTGTCATGTTTAGCATCCTTTAAAATACTTTCACTAACTAGTTCTATATATGTTAAAGATTTTTTTGTTGTTTATTTTTGTTTTTGTTTTTGTCTTGACAGAACATACACATTTCTTAATTTAGTAAGAGTATATGATAAGTTTCATGAGGATGCAGCTTAATCTGATGTTTGTTCTATATTAAACTTAGCTTTGACTGAATAGTATGTATTAGTTCTTTGTGGACAAAATTAGAATAACACTTTCTATGGCAACGTATTTTGTCATTTTCATCTATTTTTTTCAATTCTACTAATGGCTTCATATTTAGAAAAAATCTCTGAACAAATCTTGACAGCACACACTTTTAGAGATGTTATGCCTTGAGGCTATTTAGTTTCAAGTTTTGTCAGATTTTGCCTCCTAACAAATGATGCACTTTTCTGTGCTATCTTGAAATGGTCTCTTAAGATGCAAAGTCTTGTCCATTCTTACTTTGGAATATTTTAACACCTGTTAACCAAAATGATATTTATTACTTATCATTCGCAGCAATTATAGTATATAAAAAGCTAGCATTAACAGATTCTTATAAATGAACTTATCACAGATACTGAAAGTTAAAATAAATACAATTTCACCAAATCTTAAAATATAACGAAGTATATAAAGCCAAGCATCTCTAAAAAAGTTTAGAAATAAAGTATACATGTACATTTGGCCTACCTGTAAAAAAACCTTCGAAAAGTCCTGATTCCATGAAGTATTCTTGACATCTCTAAAGCCTTAATGATCATGAAAGAGTGTTGTTTTTTGTCAGAGTTAATGTACATTAAATAACAGGTAAAACACTCCAAAGAGTTTAGAAAAAGACTTTAAAACATGATTTGACTCAGATTGTTATTGTGATAGAGACCAGGATTGTTTATGCTAATTAAGTTCACATTAGCCTTAATCTTAATCCCTGTCACACTTAATTTTCATCAATTATTATGATGGTAAGGTATTAAAAAGTTTACATTTGTAATATTAAATAAAATGATCTAGTTACCAGGATAAAATACGTTCTACATGGTATTCTGTTCATTACAAACAATGTCATGTTAATTAAGTTTTAACTTCTCCATTGTTTATTTTGTCTTAAATGACTATTTTAAAACTGCAAAACCATTTCATCAAAATATTATTTTCTTTTTTGACATAAAATTCCAGCGGAAGTTTTCAATCTACTACTTAGTCTCATTTTTCTATTCTATAAATGATGTTGGATATATATTTTTTAAAACTGTCTTCAAATTCCCCTTTTTGAACCCCGTTAAGTTCACATTTTTAACTTGTGATATATTTTTTTGATAAATATTTACTGAATTATACTAATAACATTAAATAATTTGTTGAAACATATCTAAAGATAAAGATTTGCATTATAAAGTAATATTGATGGATTTTTTTTTGTTAAAAACAGTGGTCATTTTTGCCCCCATTTTTACCCTTTCAGAGGCATTTGCCAGATGGCCAACATATATTTTTAGATTCAGCATACCCAAAATATGTTAAAAAAATATGTTGGATCAAATAGAGTAACTTCGGATAAATTCGACAGTCGTGTATATTCGACACCTTGAATTAATATCCGTGTGGAAAAACCCATAATGTCCTAGAATAATTCTTCTTTGGTAATTTATATGATGTCATATTTATGTATGACATCATGAGAACATTTTGATCACACAGGTGCTCTTTCCTTTTCCGATACGCTCATCGGGTAACTTCGACAGTCAATTCATTTTGAACGAAAACCGCAGTTACAGTTTTCTGTAAGAATGGTCAGCGAACCTAAGGTATGTAAAACTATTCTTACAATTGCATTTTGACTTTATTTAATCGAAATATAAACAGAACTATATTTGATGTTGATGTTTAGAAACAAATAGTATCACATGTTTCCAAGCATGACCTTGGCTAGGGGGTGACGAATTTGCAAGACAAGATATAACATTGTCGTGCAAATTCGTCATACTATTAAAAATTATTCGATTATATCTCCTTTAAAGGAAATTTACGGTATACAAGTGGTTTAAGCGTTTTTTTACCAATCCGAGCTTTCCTAATTTTGTCCACACAGATCCTTAGAGTATGTAACCTGAACTGACGTCGCTAATTACGTCATTAAAAAGCACCTGTACATTTAATTAGCTTGCACATAATTACACCTGGGACCAATATGAATATATGACAATTAATTATCAATAGACAATAAAAAATCATGCAATTTTAATAGTGTAATATATTGATTAGCATACAATAAGAACATATCATCGATCGTTATTTAAAACAATCACAGCCGAGTACTCCACATACTTTAGTAACAAAAACCCTTCTATCAGATTAAAATGTCGTGACAAGTTCATGCAAAATGTTGCAGCTACTCTCCGTCAAAACTTGCTTCTGCCTTTCAGATGGTAGAAAATGGTACCATGTCAAAAAAGAAGGCAGCAGCGAATAAATAAATAAACATCATTAATGAGGCTATATCTTATATTGTTTCCCGAAACAATTAGCCAGCGTTTGTATAATCTACTGAACAATAAAGATTATTGTTTGTTTTACTTTTTATAGCTCAAGTTATGAAATCTGAAAAATTAGAGCCTACTCGTCAGCATAAAACCATGTGTTATGTCTGTTGTGAAATTAGCTGTTTTTAATGTAGTTCTACAAAAATGATTAATGTATAGTTTTAAAATTCATCAGGGTGCCGAATTTGCCCGAAAGATGTCGAACTTACACGACGACAACAATCAGAATAAAATCCATCATTTTGACGATGTAGATGCAAACACTGGGCAGCGTTTTATACTGAAGACGCAGAAAAGGTCTACTTTCGTTTTCATGAAATGTTCGCACCGGTCATTCTGCAATGAAAATTGCTTCACCGTTTTTATGCTTAAGGTGTCGAATATACCCGAAGTTACTCTACTAACAAAATGCTTGTAACTTCTTAAATAAGCTTATATCTGCAAAATCGGACTAGACTATAACGGCTTAAACTTTCTTAAAACACAAATAATATCAATAATTTTTTGATCAATGGAAAGTGTATAAAACAAGCAATTTATTGATTACTTTTGATTATAAATTCGAAATTAAATGGATTAATTATGAACGCTTAACTTACAGTGTTTTTTCAAAATGTTTGGAGGATCGCTACGCCGCTATTAAAATCTTATGTCATTTAAAACGGATATTCATTTTAAAAAGATATTTAAATGGGAAAATATGAAAATCCTAAGCATTCCAAAACTTTTTTAATTTTTAAAATCCATAAATGAGCGAAAAAGTTATTAAAAATTAAAAATTCAGATCCCATACACAAACGGTGTAAAAACATTTGTTTTACCCACCACCAGATAAACAGGTATTTATGCGTGACGTAATGGCGATCTCTCCTATAACAATAAGACATACTAAATCATGAACTCGTCAACACGTACTAAATACTGACCTTTTTCCCTAAACCATAGTGTAGTGTGTAAGCTAGCATGGGTATATCATCAAACAACCTTAAAACTGTACGACATTTTCCGAACTCCTGAGCAACAGTGCTGAGCCTGACTCCCATACCAGTCTGTGCCGTACCTGCCAGGAATCGTGCAACATACTGACATAATCTTATCAACTTGTCACGTTCTCTGTAACTCCCTATCAACTGCACCAGTGTATCCATTTTCGTTTTCGTTTTCTAACGTCAGATGAAAAAGGGAAGTAACTTTTGTAAACTTACATTACTATCCGGACACCGTTAGCAACGTAAAGGAAAATGCAGGTAGGTAAAGGTAAATTTTATTTACCGTTGCTTTGTGAAGCAATTAACATAAGCTCTGTAGAGCTTTTGATCGACCCTATTTTAAGAACAGTTAAAACAAATTATACCTTACCCCCCAGAAATTTGCTGGTACACATTTACAGCTGGGTCGACTGAGGCAATCGTGATAAAGTGCCTTGCCCAAGGACACACCGCAGTGGGAGTAGCAAGGATTCGAACCAGGGGCTTTCACCTCCGTAGGAAAACCTCTTAGTCTTTTCGACCACTATGTCCACTAAATAACCTAAATAAAGTTCTGTCCGGCAAAATTTACAGTAATCAAATGTGAAGACTTATCTATAGATTTTTCTATTTTGTTTAAAATGTTTTGTGCTTAGTTTTCATCATAATTGATCCAACAAATTAGAAGAGAATGATTATATAGTAAACACTATGGTCTCAGATCTATAAAAAATTGTATATATTGATAAGAATAAATATCCGCCCATTGTTTTAAGAATCGACGAAGAAAATTGCTTTCAATCTACTAAAGTATAGTCGGTTCAAAAGCACCTTGAGTGATTATGTTGTATTTTTACTTATCTTGCCGACTCAAAATAAAATTTATCTTATCACATCTTTATGAAGATAGCCAATCATTTTAACTACCCTTTTTTAAGTTCAAAATCTCCCTTTACCCTCTGAACTCAAAAAGATCTAGTTTGCAAATATCGAAAACTATTTTGTCGGGTTTTACGTCACACCGACACAGTTATAGGTATTATGGCAGCTTTCTAGCTTTGATAGTGGAGGAAGACCACAGGTGCCCCTCCGTGCATTATTTCATCACAAGCAGGCACCTGGGAAGAACCTCCGATCTTCCTGGCTTCCTCAGACGAAGAATTCAGCGCCCCGAGTGAGGCTGGAATCCACATCGATGAGGGGCAAGTGATTTGAAGTCAGTGGCCTTAACCACTCGGCCACGGAGGCCCCTCAAAATATCGGAAAAGAAATGAAATCCAGATTGTATTGAATTCAAAGCTCATACTGTCAGTGAATATGTTATTTATAAAGAACTACGTAATTTAAACTGTTCTAAAAGCACTGAACTATATTATAGTCCAGCAATATTTTTGAAAGATGCAGAACCTTTCTTTTTTTTTAAAAATACACGTTACTTAAAAGATAACTCTATTACTAGTATCGAGGTTTTCGAAGACCTTAATTGTTTTTGTACATTTGACATGTCTAACTGTTGAGTTCTGCTCAACTCTGGGCTAAAGGGCGTGGACGGTAGAATGCATTTCCACTTCCGTCCATGAACAGGCTCAATCAAACCGAGCGTGCAACATATTCATTTTTGTCGTGTTGTGCGAACTGTGGAGTTTCCACTTTTTTGTAAAGTGTAAAAGTAAAACCTTTGTTTAAGAAAAATAACTCGTCTGATGTTTCAATTATAGACCAGTTAGCATCTTGTTAGTAGTCTCAAAATACTAGAAATAGCTGTATATAATAAGTTTAAGTTAGAATCATTTCTAGTGAAGCAATTAAGGTCTTTTATATAAATTCCAAAGTGGGTTTCGAGGGAACTACTCCACTAACTCCTGCCTAATTCATCTCTCTGACCATATAAAATGTCAAAAATTCGAAAAGACTTCTTACTGGCATGGTTATGCTGGATCTTCGAAAAGGCTTTCAATACATTTCATGCATTTGATCATGTAATTCTGTGTCATAAATTAGAGGCAATGGGATGTCAATACAAGAATTTAATTCTAGACTTTACTTTTCTGATAGACTGCAAGTAGCACAAAACAAACTTGTGAGACTAGATCATGCCTATAATTATAGAACCTCTCGTAAAATTGATGACCAGTAACATTGGTTGGTTAAATATGAAAAAAGGAGTTAGACAGTTATGGAATTTTAACAATCATGTGTAGGCTACAACATTTTTAACAATAAAGGTCCCTCTTATTTCAGAGAGCATTTCAAGTTGACAATAGCAACTCATAGAACTAGGAGTAGTACCAGGAACTGTTACGTACCTCCGGTTGATGGTTGTTCTTCTTCTACCTTTTTTTATAATGCAATTTTAGACTGGAACAGTTTGCCACATAAGATTAGAAATAATAGAAAATGTATGCTTTTCAAAATTGAAGATATCTTGTTAAAAGCTTTAAATGAGTTTTTTTTATATGATAAAGCTAAAGGGACGAAACATCTTCTTCTAAGGATTGAAATCCATACTAGATTGTCAGGAACCCTGCGTAAAACTTTATAATGGCGGTAAAACAGCTTATCATTCGGCGATATTTGCATTCTAAAATAATTTGCATGGTCGGTGAGGGTCCACAGAGGGCGGTAAGGTCGGCCCTGTTGTCCTCTAGAGTATGTGTATCTGTAACCCTGACTGGGAGATTTCATATTCCCTTGTTACTTATCCATGCTGACTGTGAGCCTTTGCCCTTATGAATCGATGATCTAGACAAGTGAAATGCATCATTGCTCTTGTCAGATGGATTTTTTTTTGACAAGGACACAAAATTGTATGAATCAAATCATTCTATTTCGTAATTTTTTACTTCATTTGGCTCCTCCAAATTTCAAGAAACCAAAATGTTTGACAGAGACACCTCTAACCGTGAGCCAACTACATCAACCACACCATAGTCTATATAGCCAATTTGTCATTGTCTTTGCTAATAGAAAATAAGTAAAAGCTAGACAAAACCATGCCAAAATGCGTTAGTTCTGTGGCGAAATGAGGAAACCGTCTTTAAGGAGGTAGGTTACCTTGTTACCAGGGTAAATTCAAATTAGTTGAACCGCAGTGATTTTTTGTATTTCGTGTAATTTAATGTTTTAACTGCTACAATCTCAGTTCCGTTTATCTCTGTCCTTTCAAGTACAATTTTTATCCAGGTTTGAAGTACATGACCCTCTTAAGGCATTTTATATAGAAAGAAGAAGGAAAATACGGATATTTAACACTTTTCAGTGTATTTTGGTTTCATTGTTATCCGTAGAAGTCTGCATAATTAATAGTTTTACTAGCATGCGCATTAGCTTTCTAATAAAAGCTTAAAATGTATATGTCGCGGGGCTCGTGTTTCCATGGTAACGCATTTTCTCTCATTTTTCAACAATTATGTATGAAAACGGGTTTTTCGACGGCTTCAGTGCCATTCTGTTATTGACCAGCATGGAATATTTGGGTAATATGATTAGCAAAATAACAAGAACTTTACATCGTACTATGTTTTTTTTTTAAATTTTAGAGTAACCATGGCAACAGAGATGTTTAAAATAGCTTATATGTTGCTTTTTATCGTAATTTCTTATAAAAAAATATTATATAAAATTATCTTTCTTGTTAATGTAGCTTTAAAACATCTTATTTCTATCGTTAGTAATATTTTCGTATGAACTGCAGTTAATTTAACAAATTTCACAGCTTACAGCAGTGCCCGTCGTCTGACATTTTTATTGAAAAATCGTTCTGCATGCTGCTATTATTTTCATGGATATTGTTGAAATGAAAATAAAAAGTCGAAGCTGTGTTCCTTAAATAGACCAGTGTCAACGTTTTTGAATTTTACAATTAGACATATAGGTCACGGGCTTCGTTTCCATGGAAACATCAATTTAATTCAAGACACCACAATTTTATACTGAAATTTGAACAATTTTAGAGCTTAGTTTTAGTATTTAAGTAACAAATTATCAACGGAAACTGGGAAATAGGTATAACAAATCAAACTGCCCATTTTTTTATTTGTAAATGACTGTAATAAGTTACCTTTCAGCCAACTATATTCCCAATCACATCAGTTACCATCATCCATTTTCTTACATTCCGCATAACATTTCAATATAATTACATAAAAGAAGCAAAATATTGATCATTTTTCAGAGCAAAAGACTAATAAAAAGTATTTCAGCAAATAATGGCTATTTAAAAATAGTTCAAATAAAGAAAAAGCACAGAATAACGTACTTTCAAAATAAAAGCTATTAATTTTGCGCGGTAACTGACACGTAACGTCATGACGTCAATGACGTCATTTTAAGGCAACAATGTTTTGAAGCGTTTCTGTGGCAATTCATTCATTATTTCTGCATTATTAAACCATTAAACAGAAGATCGGAGGCAGGTTCAAGATTTATTTCCAGAAGAATGGATAAACAAACACATTTAGTTTGTCGTAAACGTCGCCGTAAATCGTCACGTTAGCTTCCGGTTGGACATGCGCACTTACAAAAATTAAGGTAACCTACCTCCTTAACTTGTTTGTATGTAAGCTTATTTCTAGTCGCCACCGGTAACCCATTTGGGCGACTCCTCCAGACGACTGTTAATGTTAGAAGGAGGATAGTGCAAGATACAGAAGACGCTCCAATTCCAGAAGCTTCCCTGGTTCTTTAATGTGCCAAGTGTAATGTACCCATATACGGGTCTCCCAATGTCACTTATTTTTAGTTGAAGGAGAGGGGGCTCGAACTTACGACCCCCTGGTTTCGTAGTCAAATAGTATTACCACTGGATCACTGCGTTTGTTCTAATCGTCTTTAAACTCGGAAATCCATGAATTATAGTCATAATTTAGGACTGTTTTCAACCATGTAGAAAGTGTCTACTCAGTATTGCATGTATTGCATGTGAAGAAGCCCAAACTGTAGTTCCCTGCATTTGATGAAATATGGTATTATGAAGCATATAAGGATGTGGCAAATTTATTTTTGACTTAATTTCATTGTTTATAGTATTATGTACATAGTATATTTAGCTTATATGTTAACTAACTGGCTAAATATGAAATATTCTTAAATAAGGACTAAAGATTTGATTGCTTATGCGGAATAAAGAAGGAACTGAATTAGTATTATATGGGGCATGTAAACGCCGTCACATACCGTGCACTGGATAGTTACCTGTTCTAATCTAGCATTCGTAGGTGTCTTCTGAATAAAAAAGACTGCCATCCACCTCTACCATGACCTTCGGGCTGCAATTTAAACCTCTTTTCAAAAATCTAAATACAAATCCTATTAATGAATAATCTTACCACTTGAGGTATGGATGTCTAAAAACTGTTTGACCTTTTACCGGAAGACTAATTCTTTTGGAAAAACAGAATGAACTTTTCCTAGATTGGTTCCCTTCATACTTCAAGGTTTAAGATGGCAGGGGAGTGCAGATTTGCGAATTCCACATTGACGTGTGGGTACCAGTGTTGAAATATCCATAGAAATCTCGTTTTTGCTTATTTTTCTTTGAAACTAATATGGACCATTGCAGACACTATAGACTACATAAAGACGACTCTCCGGTTCTATACACCTGTCGCTTTCCACGCCAGATGTAGTGAAAATCGGCCAAATCACCCAAATTTTATAGACCAAAAATAGCCTAACCGGGCCTCACTTTGAACTCTGCCATTCACCCATTATATATTTTTAAATCCATATTTCGTAGCATATATGTATAGTACGAACATAGATGCATACCCAGGTGGTGTGGAATGTGTCTGCCAACCACCACTTTATTTCCCTAATTTTCACTTGAAAAAAAAGTGGATGGATGACAGCCGCGCGTCTGGCCGACTTTTTGTTCTGATATTTATGTTTTAGCCTCAACCGGAAGAACGGAGCTAGGAATTTTAAAACACCCGCCATGTAGAATCATTAATTGTCCTCATTCCCCAGATATATTAAAGAATTGATAATGATAAATAACCAGTATGATAGATATGCCTTTGTATCTACCCTGTCCTGTTTATACAGAAAATCGACGGGGCCAAAACTACGAAACCGCTCCCTGCCACCTTAAGTATATACCCGGACTATTTAGGAACTTTATTATGTAGTTCATTTTTCGTACATGGATCAGAAGGTATGTATATAAGTTTCTGTAAGTTTCCGTATATTAAGATATACAGGCCATGGGTATCACAAAGTTAAGAGCAAACAAAAAAAATAAAGAAATTTAGGGGAACGTAATACAAATATATACATGTAACTTAATTGATAAAGTTGCATTTTGTTATAAATTGATTGGATTATTTTAACAATACATGACATCAACAATATATTTAAATAATGAAGTATTAAAACTGTCTATAATACAATTATATGTGACGGTTAATTGTTTCTTTTTATCATTTTAGATGTACTTTCGGTTTTGATTTTATAGGCCGAAGTAACGGAAATACCCCTCAAGATAAAAATAAAGTTTTGCTGCGCATGCCTGGTTTATATTTAATCTGATATCATATTAGCGACTTCAAATAAAGGTGTATAGGGTTAACATATTTTTTACATTTATTTGTCATTTTTGCCACTTTAGTTCTCTGGTGGATGTAAAAGCTTACTTAAGTAGAAAAACAATACCTTAAGCGTTATATATACATATTTCAGACATGTACAATGATAAAGATATCTTGAAATGTTAGTTGCTTAATAGCATAAATGCCTTACCTGCACATTATATATGAAATAAACTGAGCCGCGGATAGCTAGTAATAAGTATGAATTATTTTGATAGTTTACAATGGATTTGCGAACTGACCAACATTGAACAACTAGATTCTATTAAAAGTAATTACATACATCATATGGACGAGAATTGTATCATGTTATTAAATGTTATGAAGGTCGTTTTCTTTGCTTAACGTTGTGTTTCATCTTGAGAAATTCTATGGGTTTTTAACAAAGTGTTGACAAATTTCCATACAGAAAATGTAATAATTTATGCTTTAATTGTTTTAAGATATATTAGAGTCCACAAAAGTTTTTTTTTTTCGTTTTAATGGTGTTCAAAGAGGTATTTAAATTTGTATTAACATTGAGAGCATAGTGCAGCCGTCCTTCAGCATGCAAGACCCTAATCCTAATCTAATCTTAATTTTGGATTTAAACAACTTAGTACGGGAGTGTTTGTGATAGTAATCTTGGCCTCTTTGTGGTTCGTCCCAATAATATTCCGCATATTTCTTCTGTTACTTCTAGGGGAAATTCTTGTTACTTAAAATACTGAGGGAAACAGAAAAACAAACCAGCAACTATTAACAACAACAAATTTGTTTAGAAAAGTAACAGTTCAAATACCTAGAACATATTAACTAGCCATAAATTCCATTTGAAATATGCAAGAATAATCCAAATCCTGTCCTGGTCAAATTTAAATCCAATAAGTAATAATTCCAAATTCCTTATCGCATAGTGCGGCAGTTTTCCTTTGATCTTTGCTGTATGTTAAACATGGTAACACACATTAATACTACAAAGTCTGTGCTGATATTTTACAAAACTGTTACGATATATATCAACACAGAAATCTCTATAGAGTTTCATTAGAAAAAAAAACTGTTGTGATATATATCAGCACAGTAAAACTGTTCCGATATATATCGCAACACTTTTTCTCTTTCGAGGTCCTATCGAGGGAGTATAATTTTTTTCCTTTCAAAAAAGAAGATGATTTTAGCTCCAATTTACAGTTCACAGAGAAAGAATTATCACAAACACCTACATTTATAAAGTAAAAGAATAAATAAACTAGAATATTTCAAAAACTCGATAGTTATCGCCAAATTCAGAAATACATGAAATATATGAAATTCTGAGATTTCTCAAATGTTTCTTTTTCTTTGATTTTTTTTACAAACAGAACAACAAGTTTTACAATAAGTTTGGTCAATGAAATGCAAATTTTTAAGATTTAAAACCAATGCAGAAATATGTTGGATACTTTTATCTGGGGAACACATTTCCTAAAACAGAAGTTTTAGTGTTTCAGTCAGCGAGGCGCAGAAAGGGAATCAAAAGAGTAAAAATAATAATAAACAAATTTAAATGAAAACAATATACAAATTTTAATGATAAAACTATGCGATAAAACAGTTATAATATGCAATGCTCGTGTGTTACGAGGATATATCAGAGCTAGGGGTACATCTCGGTATTTTTCTCTGCACATATCTGTCTCGGCCTACCGGCCTCGACGATATGTGCAGAGAAAAATACCCTCGATATACCCCTAGCTCTGATATATCCTGGTAACACACTCTGACACATACTATAACTATTACTTAAAAAATCAAAACGGAATTCAGTATGTCCATAGAATAGGAATTCTCTCTTCAAAGATGTTAATGTATATCCATCAAGTTTTAAATGTCCAAACTGGTGATATTTTACTATTAAGAATCAAAGCCTTGAGATGTCTGGTGGTTGCGGGTTTTGCTAGAGTTATTTTCATTTTAAATGCCAATCTATAAATATAAATGTATAAGAAACAAATACTAATATGCCTCATATCTAAGATAAACTCTGCCTGACCGTACATTAACAGATGGAAGTCAGTGATGCAACCATGGACTGGAATACCTAATCATTGACAGATCTTATATAATCTAAATGGCCAGTGCGAATGGATAGAGGATGAATAAGAACTGCTTGATCATTGATAATTCATCCGCATTGTTCATGAATGGGACTACTTTGTGTAGCACATGAACAAATTCCTTTGGATGTGATTTGGAATCAAATAAAGATGCTACATGATTGTCAGAAATACACTTAACTTTGGTAGCGGGATAAACCCGCAACCAAAAACAGGAAAGTTTTTCAATAAGATCGCTGTAGGTTCTGTCCTGTCCTCGACAGCTGCCTATTTAAATTATCATGGAAGGTTCAAGAACTTTTCATGTTATCACTAAGAATAAAAAAAAGAATATTTTAGAAAAACCAATAATATTCTAGTCTTTAAAATAATTCTAACACCATTTTTATCAGTATCGAAATAGAACATTCTGGAACACCATAGATATTGGATAGATAAATAACTATTGACCTACATGATGTCTCAAAACCAGGTTAGTAAACAATGAGTTATCAATAAAGTAAAGCATAAGGGGAAGTGGCATGTACATTATATTTGCAGAGGGTTTAGATCATCTTGTCTGATCACAAAATACTTCTTTTACACATATGATGCATTTATCAGGGTTGAAACGCACATTCTTAGAATGTCCACGCGTAAAAAGTACTTTTAGAAGCATTTCACCGCGCTCAGTTCTTGTTTTACCTCACATCAATATGTCTACTACTTTACATGTGAAACTCTTCATTGATTTTTCTTTGGAGTACACCCAGTGTTGACTTTACATCAAATTGTAATCTAGGAAATGGAGATGAAAATGTTGAAAGTCCTGATGAAGCTTTTTTCAAGATTGAAACTCCATTACCCATGTGCGCAATCAAATATAGGGAGGAACGACTATTCGCTAAGTTTTGCTGTTTATATCGTTCATCATAGGCATAGGCATAGGTTAATTGGACCACATGACGGAACGTTTTGGTCGAGATAGACTTTTTCTGTTTGAGCTGATAACCCATTCAGTAGGCTCACCTTTAAAATTTGGTTTTAGCTACTCGGCGTCAAAGATTAAGAACTAGACTTAAATTTGGCTTTAAATGCAATTCACATTCTCATTCAAGAAGACCAATACATTGAAATACATCCTTATATTTGTAAAGGACTGTTTTTTTTATCTCGGGGAGAATGTGTTACGGATTGCAGGTTAGGTATTTACCCCTGCATGAGCCTGTGCTAACTTTCAATGTTGCGTTCTCGCAGCATGATCGTTACATAGAGTAAGAAAAACCGAATCAAATGTTATATACCAGTTCCTTTTTATGGTTATTCATGCTAGAATATCAGACCTTCTGGATCCGTTTTGTATGACGCATCTTGAAAAAGCGACAGACTATAGTTAATTATTCATGATAGTGATTTAATGCCCGGTATCCGTTTTGAAAAGTGATTAAATATTGTTGATCATGCCGGAGATTTCAACGTTCGGATCCCGTTTGTTCGACCCCTCTTCAAAAAGTGATTGAGTTTGTAGAAGTTGTAGCATTGGCGCCGTAGCTTGACATGTTGATACGTCCAAATGCCATGAGTTTCAACACTTCCCGCTCATCTTCTGAACATTTAATGTCTGCCCAGAAGGATTTTGTTCCAGTGTTTTTATGGTGGTTACTACTAGCGTTTATTTCCCTCGGTCTAGGTTTCATTTTATCGACGTTGTTCTAAGCTCGAAAATATAACTGTGTCTGCATTCGTTCTAAGTAATAGAGTTAAGCTATTTGTAATGCCTTGCCCAATGTTGATGAGTTTCGTATGGACTCGTTGGATAGAAAGCTCGAACTCTTTGTGATCTCTTGTCATTTTCTCTGCATCATAAAATTTACATTTGTTTGCACTGTGTCTTAAACTGGTTACCATTTTTGCAAATTGTTTCGATCCTGTATGTCTCGTTGTAAAACATACCGCTTCTTCCTTTGCCCATGTATTGTATATTTGCCGGTCTTGCTCACCAAGCAATAAGAAAGATACGAATATCTTCCTTTGGAAAATAGGCAGTGGTACTCCAGACATTTCCATAATTAAGGCTTTAGATCAATACAAGAGCTACAACAACGATGCTAAATATTTGCTTACATCAGCTATTTATCTCTACAAAGCTAATACACTCATGTGCTACTTTATATTACAATTAAGTTAGGATAGAGGCATTTTACAAAGTTTCACAACTGCATAGAGAATTCTTAACATTAATAGATTTCATGTACATATATTTGTAGGCAAAATTGCTGTAATATGTCACTGCCGCCATTAGTGACGACACCAAAGCCTGAAGATGGGCGAAAGTACGCATATAGATACTACAGTTTGATAACTGATGTAGGTGGATATGTATGCAGGGGCATATTGCACTATGAAATGCAACTCACGATAAAACTCGAAGATAATCCAGACAATAAACGAGAGCTGTCCGATTTCCTGAGAGCATACAGAGACAATATTGAAGACTATTATTATGGCAGAAATAATAAACCAGTTATTCTGAAGAAACATCAACACGAGAAGCTCTTTCCTGAAAGTGGTGAGGCAGACTCCAGTAAATTTGACTTAACATTGATATTATTTTTGTTAAGAACCTGCATATTTTGCAACCGGAGCTCAGAAGCTATGTGGAGAAGAGAACTACATGAAATTTATCCCCATGTGACATCTGTGATAGCTGATCTCGCCAGAATAAGATGTTACAGAAATAAGGTATTTGTTTACACTTTTTCTTGATATGTTACATAGACCAATACCTCTATTTTCAGTCTGTTATTTCTTCCTTACAACTTTTATATGAATGTATATGTTGCTTGATGATTTTGGCATTTTAGTTTACATATGTCATTTTTCCTATATGCACCAGCCGATCAATATTTAACATGATGTTTAAGTTTATCCTCTTTATTTATTTTTCGTTGCCAGTCAATACTTTCAGTATTTTTGTATTACTTGGTGTTTGTGTATTTGTGATGATCCGATTTAGTTTATACTAATTCATATTAACTTGACTGTGATGAAAACATAAAGCTCATTTGAATAATTTTCTAGTACGCTTCTTGGAACAAGCAATACTGGTGTCATATGAGAAAATATGGGCTACACCACAGTGGGACTGGAACCCACGAGTGGCTGAGACCCTAACAATTACGCAACCACCCCTTACTACGTTTTATACTGCAAGACAATCTTACTAATTTTAGTATCGTGGAGTCGCGAGTCTGATGCGAGGCGTATGATCTCCCTGACATTTTAATGGAAGACATTGTGTCTGAAATCATTCAACCTAGGTCTCTGATAAACTAAGAAAAGTCGACAGTTACATGTGGATGACGATTTGTACTTGTAGAAATTCATGAACATAATGGCCCTTAATTACAAAACAAAAAATGACACATAAAGCAAAAACAAAACTAACGAAATAGAATTTTATAAATGTTGTGTTTGAAAATGTGAAAGGATCTCTAAAACACCACTTGACATAGGAGCTAAACAAATATTCCAGGTGAGGTTAGAAACAGGGTTTAGCCCACTCCTGTCTAATATGTCATTTCCTTTAGCTTGAAAAAGAAACAAACAGAAATTAATCAGCACATTAGATTGTTTTGGACATTTTATACATGTACTTGAACAGAGGATGTAGAAATCAAAACTTATTTGATATTTATGTTATTTTAGCCAAAAAGCCACCACCTGGGGATATTCAAAAAGCATTGCACTGAGAAATTTGTCATGTCCTTTAAACTTGTTATGTAGGCTGATTGCATTTAACGAATAATACTCCTTTATGTATTAGTTTTGTCCTTTTCTGTCTATTTCTTTTACTGTTTCTGAGCAGATGTTTCTGGTTTTAACAGACATACAAACACTGCTACGGGACTTGCTTTAAGAAGTGGCGTTATAGAGACTGAATCTTCTTTCCTTGGTTTTATGTGTAAGTATCGAATCCATCAAGCTAACAACACTTTTTGTTTGATTTTCATTTTCAGTTCCATGACATTCCAGATACAAGCATATCGCTGTCAGCAGAAGACTTTTGGACTTATTGGGGTGACCTTAGCCGGGTAAGTGTTTAACATTTTTGTGACGTTATTTTGTTTGAAAAAAATATCATATTGAGTTTATATTTAAAATGTTTGTTTTTTTTGTTTTATTATATTTTTTTACTTTTATCTTTAATTTGTGTTATAATAATTATTTTTACACGGTTTGTGTGCACGTACATGCATTTCCGTTTGGAGTGATAAGTAGGTAGCTTCTTCCCTGGAATATGACTTGTCTATTAGGCCTTTGTCCGTGTGTTTTATCCCCTGCCCGATATGGATATAGACATCGGTTGCGACCATCCCATAGTACATTTACTTGAACTTTAAGAAAGATCTTTATTTAATCTTTATGTGCATATTGGAGAACTGGATATGGACATCATTATACTAATAACGAAATGTCCGTTAAGTCTACAGACGATCGACAGACAAAATAAATTTTGCAATGTCCGCCATACAAGCATTCATGTACATATAATGTATTAACAGTTAATTCAAAAATGTTCATACATAATTTTGCCTCCACATTCCTCACTGTATATATGGGGATATGTATTAATTTTGCGTAGTCTGTCCTCTGTTCGTCGGTTTGTCTTACTCTGTCTTTTACAAACGTTTCTCTAGAAAACATTTCTGCAGCTACTCGTGAAATTCCTACCAAATATATTTAGAGGTTCAGGCATATCTTTTCGTAATTCTTTTGTTTATATTTTTGGGCTGAGTTAAGGCCCCTGAAATATCATGCCATTTTTAATCTTAAGTTTGCTCGGACTACTTTTTCTTTATTACTGACTAGATTTGAATAATCTTTATAGGACTGGTTAGTATATGGCATTGTTCTGGGTGAGACATTCGAAAAAAATCTATATTTCACCATGTTTTCACATTAACTACATCATTTCTTCACCACTCCTATTCATATGTACACAGAATACACAGAATATAAATATCTATACAATATTGTTTAAGATTTATAACTAGAATGTGTCTGTAGGACACAGGGTGTACCCCCACTGGTACATTTGTCTCAAATAAAAGGCAATAATTCAAATTTTGCAGTCTTAATGGGGTATAGCCTCAATAAACATTATATGAAAAGGATTCATTATTCAAGGCCATATACTTTCTGAGCTATGAGCATCACAAACAAAATACCCCCCCCCCATTTTTGCTATTTCAAGGGCCATAACTCTGTAATAAGCCCTAAGATTCTCAAGAAGAATGCCAAGTGTGCAAGGTCACAATATGATAAAGACTCAAGCAAGGTTTCCTGAAATTACATCAAATACTTTTTGAGCTAGGCACGTAATTAGGTGAAAATGTGCATTTTTTACTATATCAGGGGCCATTACATTAAAAATAGGGGGTGGAGCAAGCCAAAAAATAAGAGGTGTGCAATGAGTCTGCTAATCAGTATTTTCAGCAAAAGATTTAAGACAGTATTAAAGAGTAATTAAAAATAATTGCAAGGAGGACACGGACATTATCTGTAGAAAGGTTTACAAAAGTTTACGGAAATGCCTCTACATCTCAGACATATGCATTTGAATAAACTTCTGACGTTTGGTGCAAAACTGTTACTTCCGACAGGAGGTTTGTGTTCCGTATCTTTTGTAAGAGTGTTTGACACACAATTTCAGATTTTTCTTCATCTTGGAAATTTATATACTATTCCCGGAGTTTGCAAAAAGATCTATGAATTGCTTCATAAGCCGTTAGACGAAGAAAGAGTGAATAGTCTGGATGACCATATTAGACAGCTAAGAGAAGACTGGAAAGAAGCTGATGACAAACTTACTGGATTACTTCAAACATTAGACTTAAACCAAACTGAAATACAGGAGCAGGTTGAAAATATTTATCAGAGATTAGATCCTACTGGTGAGTTATTTATTTAAGTACTAGTTAGAACTTGGAACAGATTTGTTAATTTTTGTTGAATGTAAAAATGCCGAAACGGTAGTTTTTGTAATTCTTTTTCAGAATGGGTAATATATAATCTTTTAGTTTATTGTTGTTATCATAGTCCTTCTGATTAATATATTGATTAAGACATTGTACCGCCTATCTGTCAGTGTATCAAAACAAATCTTTATTGTCAAGTAAATTTTTATTTAATAAAACCTATAAGAAAATAAATTGAAAGCATTGAACGCAGTGAGGCAACATATTTAAAAAAACTCGGCTTCATTGGCTATCTTCATGACAAGTAATGACAATTGCTACACCCTCACAACTTACTGTCCATATAGCTTATTGATTTCCTAGCTAAATAGTATTAGATACAAACTTTTACTCTTTACAAAACTCCTCCAACTGAACGCCTGTGAGGTATCCAACCAAAACTAATAAATCTACGGGAAGATCCTTGGAAGCTTTGAACCGAACAAAGCGAACTAGTACCAGACTAGGTTTGATGGAAAATGTTCAAGAGGGGTAATAAAAAGTGCAACACTATAAGCTCTACGGGTGAAGGGCTATAGCAAAACGCTGCCACAGCAGATGGTATATTGCTCCATAACACTAAGATGTAATTGTTGAAACAGTTAATTATGTTTTGGAAGTCCTCTTGAAGTTCAGAACACGACTAAGAATTGAAAAGCAGACTCGGTTTGATAAAGCCTATTCATGAGAAGCCATTAGAACTGCAAACCCCTTACCTCCATTAGCACCGGCTTTAGCATAACTATTTTGCAATAGATTATTGAATTGACTCGGTCAGTGATCACAAAAATCGTTTATCTAGTGATGTAGTACAGGAAAAAACGAGTTTGATCAGATTACTTCTTTTAGCTGTATGTTGGATTCAAAACTTGATAGGCGCTGAGACTGTTTGTTGAGCTGAAATGATTTAGAGAACCTCTCAGCTGGAACCGAATTGCAAACAAATCTTTGTCGAGACTATACTACCAAGTTTCAGTCGAAATATTTAGCTGTTATGTATTTAACTGTTACATTTTAATGAATTTACCGTTTCATTCTATGTATTGATTCACTTATTGACTTGCGTGTACACCAGTGCACTTACAGAATATTTAAGAGTTACTGGCCGTTTGTTTTTAGCTCACCTGAGCAATGCTCAGGTGAGTTTTTCTGATCACTCGATGTCCGGCGTCCGTCGTCTGTCGTCTGTCAACATTTAGCTTGTGTATGCGATAGAGGCTGTATTTTTCAACTGACTTTCATGAAATTTGGTCAGAAAGATTACCTTTATGAAATCTAGGCCGAGTTTGAAAATGGGTCATCTGGGGTCAAAAACTTGGTCACTAGGTCAAATCAAGTAAAAACCTTGTGTATGCGATAGAGGCTGTATTTTTCAACTGATCTTCATGAATATTGGTCAGAATGATGACCTTGATGAAATCTAGGCCGAGTTTGAAAATGGGTCATCTAGGATCAAAAACTAGGTCACTAGGTCAAATCAAGGAAAAACCTTGTATATGCGATAGAGGCTTTATTTTTCAGTTGATCTTCATTAGTATTGGACAGAATGATAACCTTGATGAAATCTAGGCCGAATTCGAAAATGGGTTATTTGGGGTCAAAATCTAGGTCACTAGGTCAAATCAAGGAAAAACCATGTGTATGCGATAGAGGTTGTATTTTTCAGTTGATCTTAGGCCGAGTTTGAAAATGGGTCATCTGGGGTCAAAAACCAGGTCACTAGGTCAAATCAAGGAAATGCCTTGTATATGCGGTAGAGGCTGTATTTTTCAATTGATTTTCATGAAATATGGTCAGAATGATTGCCTTGATAAAATCTAGGTCGAGTTTGAATATGGGTCATCTGGGGTCAAAAAGTAGGTCATAGGTCAAATCAAAGAAAAGCCTTGTATATGCGATAGAGACTGTATTTTTCAATTGATTTTCATGAAATTTGGTCAGAATGATGACCTTGATGAAATCTAGGCCGAGTTTGAAAATGAGTCATCTAGGATCAAAAACTAGGTCACTAGGTCAAATCAAAGAAAAACCTTGTGTATGCGATAGATGCTGTATTTGTCAGTTGATCTTCATTAGTATTGGATAGAATGATAACCTTGATGAAATCTAGGCCGAATTCGAAAATGGGTTATCTGGGGTCAAAATCTAGGTCACTAGGTCAAATTAAGGAAAAACCTTGTGTATGCGATAGATGCTGTATTTTTCAGTTGATCTTAGGCTGAGTTTGAAAATGGGTCATCTGGGGTCAAATACCAGGTCACTAGGTCAAATCAAGGAAAAGCCTTGTATATGCGATAGAGGCTGTATTATTCAATTGATTTTCCTGAATAGTGGTCAGAATGATTGCCTTGATGAAATCTAGGTCGAGTTTTATATGGGTCATCTGGGGTCAAGAAGTAGGTCACTAGGTCAAATCAAGGAAAAACCTTGTGTATGCGATAGAGGCTGTATTTTTCAATTGATCCTTATGAAGTTTGGTCACAGTGATTGCCTTGATAAAATCTAGGTCAAGTTTGAATATGGGCTATCTTGGTTAAAAAACTAGGTCACTAGGTCAAATCAAATAAAAACCTTGTGTATGCGATAGAGGCTGTATTTTTCAATTGATCTTCATAAAATTATGTCAGAATGATTGCCTTGATGAAATCTAGGTCGAATTTGAATATGGATCATCTGGGATCAAAAAGTAGGTCATAGGTCAAATCAAAGAAAAACATTGTGTATGCAATAGAGACTGTATTTTTTAATTGATCTTCATGAAATTTGGTCAGAATGAATGCCTTGATAAAATCAAGGTCAAGTTTGAATATGGGTCATCTGGGGTCAAAAACTAGGTCACTAGGTCATATCTAAGAAAATACTTGTTTAAACTCAAGAGACCACATTTTTGGTCCAATCTTAATTCAAACTGGCCAGAATATTTGTTTCCATGAATTCACTAGGTCAAACATGTTTACACTGTTATGGTGTGTTTTTCAGGTGAGCAATCTAGGGCCATCTTGGCCCTCTTATTACTAGATTTACTTAATGTTGCCTCCTTTACGAAAATGTGGCTACTATTTTGCTCGTGTTGGTTGGTCAGTCCAACCAATAACTAGAAAACATCATATGATGATTGTCTGATACATGTTGTTTCAGCAGTAATTTGGTCTAAGGTCAATGTCACAGATATCTATAGATGTCTTTGTCTATGTTTTACTGCTTAGCATTATCGTTAACGATTATGACTAGCAGGCGCGTTGTCAAGGATAGCTGTTATAAAAGAGTAAGAACTCAGGGATTATGTGCATCACAAAGATAAAGTAAAAAAAATATATTTTACAGGTCAGGTTAAATGTAAAAGCATTAAGTTGAATTAGAACTGATAGAAGGGTGGTAGCTGCCCAGCAAGTATTTCTAACCAGACTGAAAACAATTTCCGATCAACTACTTCATATGATAAGATAATGTTTGGTTGGTAGGTAACCCCTGTTGTTCTGGGGATAAGTTGATGAAACGTAACGGTCACATGGACATTACACTGAAAACGGTGTTTGATTAATATTTGGAGGTTATTGAGACTAGAAACAGTTTCCAGTCAATAACTGGAGGAGAGTTAAGTCAACAGTTGGCAAAAATTTAATAGATATCTGCCCTTGGTCTCTTGATAAAAACTTATTGTTTTAGATTAGTAGGCCATATGTTACGTTAACTGTGGACTTTAGCCTATAATCGTTTCTGATCAATAGCTATAGAACGTTGTAATATTGTTAATGTCAATAGATGACCACGTTTGCTTTGAGGATGGGGAGGGTTAAAGTCATAAAAACGTTCTCAAGACTAAAATGTTTAGTAATCTCTGGAGAGAATCCATGGGTTTCTTGTCTATCTATATATTGATTGTAAGTAGTTCTCTAAATCCTTTTATAACAGCTCGCTGTCAGCTAGATATAAAAGAGGTGTTGTCGGAGAAGTATTTCGTGAAGACAGAACAGTACTTTGAGGTGAAAAAGAAGCTCCTGGACTGCAATATTGTTGTTATAAACGGTGCGCCTGGAGAGGGAAAATCAACAATGGCGAAGATGCTTTTTACAGACAATGACATATCAAACACAGGATGCATGGAAGTAAGAACAATGGGAGATATAGAGAATATAAGCTTCGAAAATTGTAAATTTGATGCAATCTTAATTGATGACATGTTTGGTGCTGAGGTATTTGATAAACAAGAAAGCAGAAAATGGCAAAAGATTTTGCCTAGAATTGTAAAATGGGTTAGAGATTCTCCTCAGCGTATGCGATACGTCGTTATTACTTCTAGGACATACATTCTGCAAGAAGCAATGCAGGATCTGTATCTTGATAACATATTTGGCAAAGAGAATATCTACACTCTTCTTTCAAACGAACTGCGTACAGACGAAAAGCTTTCGATTTTAAAAAAACATTTTGCTATTGCCAAAAGTAGGTCAAGCAATGTCCACTCCTCAACTTCAAATAAAGAACATGCTACACTTCTTAAGAGAATAAGTGAGTTAGAACTTAAAAATCACGGGTCATCTTTTACGATAGGATTTCCAGAATGCGCAAGGTTATTTGCCAATAACGCAAGTATATATAAAACTGGTGTTGAGTTTTTTCAAAAACCAATGGTGCACGTTATGAAATGTATTTCTGAGATAACTGAGAACGATGACGTATTAGTAGCATTTTTTGTTTTATGGGCCCAAAAAAAGCAAACACTAACGTGTATAGATCTGGAGCGTTCTGTTCCGGAAACCTCAGTTGATATCAAAATTCCTATATCGAAGCTCCAATATAAACCCAAGAACAAAATAAGAAATATCCGCAAAGTATTATACACTCATACGCATGAAGATGGTTTCATTATATTAGACACGGAAAACAATTTTCGTTTCAGTCACAATGTAGTCCGAGATGCTGTTGGTTTAATTGCATATCGTAGAAATGCAACAGCAGTTTTAGAATTATGCGATGTGGCTTTTATAGAAAATTACGTCCGAATTACAACAATAATTAATGAGACGGAATCTGAACGAAGCGACCAACGGAAATCAGAAAACGTTAATTTCCAACTTCAGCCGTTCCGATATGATCAGCTTAGTCTCAGAATAGCTGATCTGGTGATCCCGGACAAATCTAAAATGACAGGTGCCTCAAAACCAAGCCTTGGTCCAGGTACAGAAATAAATGCAACGTCATTGGAGAATTATTCTATCTTCAAACATTCGATATTTGCCAGTGAAGAGTTTTGTAAAGTCTTCATTGAATCAAATAGGAAAAAAGGAAATCTCAAAACGCTTCTTACAACAGAGTTGAGAACAATTACATCAGAACTGATGAAATTTAAGTTTCTGGAGCTTAATGAAAACGAAACTGCGGTCAGATTACCGTCATTCTTACTTTGGCAAAATGAACAATTATCGATTTTGGCGAAGCTTAGTTTCCATGAAATGAGGCAATATCCAGAGGATTTGCAAAAAGAAACACGTATAGCATTGATTATTGCATCAATGATTGGTTCGTGTGAAGCAGTTGAATTCCTTCTAGGGAATGGAGAAAAAGTAACTTCGCAAATGATCCTTTTGGCCTATGAAGCTTTGAAGCGGTCCGGTTCGGGGATCAGTCTTGGGAAAACAAACCAGGCAATAACATTGTTACAAAAACACTTCGGTGTTACCGAACCGAGTGGTCAGTATCAAATACATATCGCAGCACTTGATGGATGTTTAGACATTGTTCGGCAAATTCTAAAAAAACATCCCTCACAAGCACAAAATACATTCACATTATCAAAATTTAATGGTAATGATTTAGAAAAAGCATCATTGTACCATATTGCAGCATATAAGCAAAACAATAAGCTCATTGAATTGCTATTGGCCGAAAATGTTAAATCAAAGGTTTTTGACGCCAAAAACAGATCTCCTTTCCTGTATGCCATTTATAAAGGAAAATGCAAAGTTGTGAGTACACTTCAGGAAATTGCAGAGAAACATGGCGACGAAATGACTCCTGATACAGAAAAAAATACGCCCCTGCATGTTGCGATAAGGAAGTTTGTCAAAGAAAAAGATGAAACTAGTAAGAAAGTGTTCAGAGATATTGCGGTAAATCTGTGCAGAAAATGCACAAAAAACATCAACATGGTTAATTCAAAAGGTCAAACGCCTTTGCACGTAGCATGTGCGTTAAATGCAGCGGAAGTAGTTGAAGAGCTGTTTAAAAGGGACATTCATCTAGCTGTAGAGGAACGATCACTTATGCATGATTTCGTAATGAGTGACAAAAAGGTGGCCTTAACATTATTACTGGAAAAAGGCTTCGATCACACTATTACCGATAAAGAAGGTAGAACTCCGTTGATGCTTGCACAAGCACAAAACAAAACACAAGTAGCTGATATATTACAAAGGTTCGCCCAAAATCAGAATCCGGGACCATGTCTGTCTGAGAATGAGCGAATTACTAAATCCTCAGATCAAATTAACAAACTGTCTGAAGAAGTGTCTGTTCAAAGTGCAGAAACTGGAGACATATTGCCAGATGCCGTGTTACCCGTGGATGCGAAATCTAGTGCAAAGAATCAGAACAATTGAAAAACTATCTAAAATGCAGATTTATGCCGTTGACAAACATGTCTTCGTAAACAGTAAAGTACTACCTTCAATGACATCATTCAATAATTGTCTAAAGGTGGATTCGAAAATAGAACTCAGTGTCTCAATCAATACTTTCAGTATTACCGTTTAAACATGTTACGTTCAAGACGGTTGCTAGGGATGCTGCGCAAACCCCTTATGAAACAGTATCCATCAAACCGAGTCGGTTACAGAGACTGTGACTATTAGATCTGTCTCCGTTATATACCGGATTCAAACGATTTGAATGATAACTATCATTAATGAATATAAGTTCTTGTATTTTGTAACCATTGTAATACTAACCCTAAACTTTAGTAAGTATAATATAAATACTATACACTTAATGCGTGCGAACCTCAATTATTTGGGTATTTTTGCCGAGCACTCCAACGATAATCACTTCCGGACATGCAGAGAAGAGCATTGAGCAGAATGTATTTACTTTGCATACTATAAATAATTCCATGGTCTGAAAGATATTGAAAACGGAGGAAACCACCGTAATAGACGGTTAAACAGCACCCTGTAGTTGTACTCCATCTTGGGCCATTTATGAAAACCAGAACCGTGGTCACTTCAAAGGGGCAAAATGTAGAAGTACTAATAAACTTAATTTCTAAAGAACTGATCACAAAACATAGAGGAAACCACCGTAATAGACGGTTAAACAGCACCCTGTAGTTGTACTCCATCTTGGGCCATTTATGAAAACCAGAACCGTGGTCACTTTGAAGGGGCAAAATGTAGAAGTACTAATAAACTTAATTTCTCAAGAACTGATCACAAAACATGCTTGGTTGTATGGTTTTAGTGAAATGGATTTTTTTCTACACATAACGAGGCCGAAGGTCATATTAGATAACCCTTGTTAAACATTCAAAATCAACAGACGAAATTTTGTAGTGAATTTCCCTGTAAGATGTTAATCTTATTTCGTAAAGGTATCAGTCAGGGTTTATTACATTGTTTATTAAGGCATTCACATCTACGTAAGTCATACCAGATCTTACAGTGAAATATGATATTATAAAAACCAACACCAATACCCATCATTATCGATTACCGTAATCGACTTCAGCAGACACATCACCCTAGGCGGAGTACATCTGGTAATAAGGGTGTTCCTTGGACAATTTTAAACGTTACTCTTGTCGTAAAATAAAGGCATTAATAATTGCGAAATATTTTTTGTCGGAAACAGTCAACCGCTTCCCCTATAGAAAAAATGCAGTTATATTGTGTCTGCTCTTTATTTCTACTTTTCTGTGAATATACATTTCAAACGCAACATAAATTACAATTAATAATCAGTTTTAGCACACATTATATAAACTGCATGAATTATTACAAAAGTAGTTAAAGTAACTTTTCTTTGAATACATAAATAGAGACAAAGGTGTAAAAATTCTAAGCGTACATGGTCATGATTCATTACAGAATACATATTCATAATGAAATAATCGCATTTGTTCTCTAATCAATTAAACTATTGCATCTTTGCAAGTAGTGCAGAGAACGTTTTACAAACAGTTATCAAGTGTTTACCTAGTCATGATATGTCTGTCAATGTAATCAAACTAAAACTGAATAAATTCATCGAAAGAGAAAGAAGAGAATTAAATCAGTTAGCAAGTCATGTCTGAATGATTCAACATGCAATATCAATCAAAAGGATCAAAATCTGTAGTTCATTTCGTTTCTGTAATTGTACGTAAAGCAAATTGTTTCAAGATTTTGATATGAAATTATTTTAATTTTTTTCATGCTTGATTTACTTCAGTTAACTCAGTTAATTATATCAATAAAGATTTTACATCTTCCTAGCATAAACTGACCATCAAAATAGAGTGTCTTATTCCGTAGACTTTTTCGTCATATTTACCCCTTACGGGCAAGTTAGAATATATTTAGCACGCAAACATGTCATTTAAATGTACATATTATAATAATGTTTTTGATAAATCTATATACATGTATTTTTTGTTATAATAGGAAAGAATATAAGTTTGATATAATATTTACTTGTATAGTCATTTTTGTACAATCTAGCAAGTTTATTTTCTATGTATCATATCTATAGTAGTACATTCCTCTTGTATTATATATAAAGAATTATTCTGGTTGAACTTTTGTATTATATATCTATACAATAACGATGTGCATATTTTTGTTTCATGCCGCTGTGTTTTACCTATTTTTCTATGTCGAACTGTAGTAATTTATGACAATGAATATTGTCACTTCATTTTTGAATGTGTGACTTAAGGTATGTGATCCGTAATGTCAACTGGCAAATTCCGTTCGATTACGTTTTTTTTATATTTCTTGTTGCATGGAAAGCCATGTACTGGCAGGAGTTTCATTTTCTAGGTAATTTAGTTATAAAATGTAATAATAATATTTAGTCTAGCCTATCAGTTTTTATATCTTAGTTTAAGTATTGATATGTATTCAGTAATAATAGCATATTGTAGAGTGACATAATCACTGATTATGCCCTTCGTAGATTTATTGGGCAACCTTCATTAAGTCTGGAAATTATTTTAGTTTTATCTAGCCACTCTTTTCGCATTATTGCTGTTTTAATAATTACTTTGTTTTAAATGTATGGTAGTTGTGTATAACATGTAAATTGTTGAATAGTCTCTTATAATTCTGTATGGAATAGCCATATACTTCTTGTAATACGTTGTTTTAATAGAATAATGCTGCTTATCTAGATGTGTTTATATGTGTATGTGGAAAAGGTTTAAATAAATGTAGAAACTAACTTATTGGTCGAAGTATTGCCACAGCAATTGCTGATTGATATTACGGTTCAGGTACTTTAAAGAAGTTTATGTTTACAGATCACGACTGTTTCATACGAGTCACCTGTTCAAATGATTAATGTATATTTAGTAGACATTAGAGTTTATTCATCCAGGCTATGCCAACGTTATTTAAAAATATTTCAATGATAAAAACATTTTCTCTCTAGATGGCCATTATTAATAATGAATCCATTTTTCGATACTTTGACTTATTGGAAAGCTTTCGGATTATGAATACTGCTTTTAAAAGATTGTTTATTTTTACTTCTGCGTTTCGAAGACATAAGATTCCCCCTTGAAACAAAACATTTTTAGAAAACATGTATGTGAGTGGTTCAGAATTTATTTCAACAGTCACAAGTTTTGTTTTGAATTATCTTTGAATAGCTGGCATACTGCTGCTGACATGCATGTTTACCTGTTACAATCAGTCGGTAAAATATTATTTGTAGAATGAATTTTATAGATAAATACATTTGTATTTTTGATAGTTTGTATAATGTAAAGTTGTATCTATTATGATTCCTTTTTAATAGGTTGTAGGAGGTTGATAAAGTTCAAGACTCCAAAAGCCATATTTTGTTCTATAACAAGTTTCTTGTGAGGTTAAAGTATAATTATAACGGTACGCAAATATGTCATTCAAATGCATGCGTATTATAATGTTAATGATGAATATGTATAGGTTATAGAATATTTATTGACCTTTTAATTAAATAAGGTGTTGCAGTAACACAGCCCACGAATTGACAGGAAAACAAATTCATTAGAAGATCAATACGTAAGGTATAACCTATGAATAGTTTAACAAGTAAAAACTTTAAGTTACTATTACATCTAGCCAGCACCATATCAGCACACCACTAAATGGTCTAATTAATGGATTCACTCTAAACATGCTAAAACAAGTAGTGCATTATCCGGCATTATAAAGTAATAAGTGAATCAAAATTCGAAAATCTCTGGTGGCTGATTGAATGTAAACTATGCGTATACTTTTGTTATAATATAAGGAGTATATTTAATTTTGGTATTTAATTTTCTTGCATAACCCTTTAAAAGTGATTCTTGTTGCAAAACTAATATTTGGGATGAACAGTTGATACGCATTATATTGCTTTATATCTATTGTATGTTTTTTTTATATTTGATACCAGTTTTGCACAAAAGTCTATTTTTATCTCACTTTGTAATATTGTATTTTATGTGAAGCTTTGACAGTATGAGGAGATTGAAAGTTTTCATTTCATCTGTGATTGTGTAGCTGTAAAAAGGTCTAACTTGACATTAATTGCTTCAAAAGTGCCATTTGCTTTACGCTTGTTTTGCATTTATTGTAGGCAACAGTGTTTAATAAATTGACTTGTTTCATTTTAGGAAAGTTATTGATACTGTATTTTTATCTGTTAAAAAGCCTTCGGATTATCAATAGATGTGGAAATATACTTTTCAGTGATTTCCTTTGTAAGGTTTTAAGTCCATCACTGACAGTATTAAGAGTACGAAAATATCACATATGTATGACCTATTATTGTGTCGGCGTGACGTTAACCCTAACAAAAACAAAAATATATATACTCATTATATTATGTTACCCATATGATAAAACAGTTATTGACTCTTGAGCCATTGGATATGATGTTATATTCACCGAAGAGGCCAATATTGACCGATATGATTCACCGGAAGAGGGTAAATATTAACCTCGACTATTGCCTAATATTGCCCTCATCCGGTGAATATCACATCTTATTACATACTCGTTTTTATTCCTCGTTAAGTTGCATTGGTACCGGAAACGTCAATATTTTTCCATACACTGACGCCTGAATTTCATATCGGGTGCTTGACGTAATTCAGCGTGTGTTGTTGCACTACTTTTTCTTCTTAGTTCAGTATTGTCAATCTTTTTCAGGCTAATGAACAAATCTATGATATTTACATTATATTTACTTGTGTAGATGCGTATGTAATAAAAAAGTTATTATCTTTGCATCGGGAAATATGCACCCGTTCTTCAGTGGAAGAATATTGCGCTTCTATAGTCGCGCAATATTTCCGCTGAAGAACTCGTGCATATTTCCCGATACAAAGCTAATAACCTATAAATATCAAATGCAACCCATTTAAGTAAAAGAATCACCGTCTAATAGAACATTCCTAGATTTTTTTATCCCTTGATAATCTTATCAGTTCGTACAAAAAAAAGGTTTTATCTCAAATTCGTTCAGCAAATAACTAGAATAATGTTAAGGTTAAAAAGTGAGAAAAACATCTAAAAGTATATGATACCGATGGTGTTTGAACTCATGCCCTGAAAAAAAAGAAAAATATATTCAGTCATCTTGGCTACGGAGTCATTTGAATAGAATTGTAAGATATATGTGCCTCATGTTCTATACATTCTTCCAATGCTATAATGATTTCTTTCATGATGACAATGTATATATTTACGAAGAATGACAGTTACATATTTTTATTCTGCAATGCCAATTACTGCTTTGCATGTTTTCTCCCGTGTTCATGCATTGATTTATTTATTTTTATTTTGTATTTCTGAGTACAACATTGTACTAAATTGTAAGGAAAAAAAAATCATCAACTTGACTTCATGTACTCATCTGTATTTTGTGTAAATGTCAATTCTTTAAAACTATTCATGAAATTTACGGTGTCTGCCATGTTAATTGTTTATTGCAGCAAGTTGAAATACGTTCAATTTCATATTCAACTGCAGCATGCTTTTATCAGTTTGTTTAATGTGTATTGATACGGTATTAGAAACATATTTTTATAAGATCTTTAATAATGATGTATTGTCCCTTATTATACATTTTTTTTGTGAAAGAAGTCCGCACTATATTTTAGGTCAGCGTAGTCTAAAATGTTCTTTACCATTTGATATTACATGCGAGATATGTTGTCATTGCATGTTACTGTTCATATTTTTTGTTGTATGCCATGCTATTTGTAATTTTACCATGTTAACGTATTTAAGGAAGAGATATCTTACCAAATTCTGATTGGCTTAAGAAATTCCGAAGTGCTATCTAATTAGTTTAGGCATTTCTTCTAAAATAGCGATAAGCCTCACTTTAATCGGGGCAGTTGCGAAGGCGCCATTAATTATATTTGTCAACAATAACTATCACGCAATCTTAAATCATTCTTACTAATAGTAAGTAACTTATGAACCTTTCCCTAGATTTCGGATTACAAACTTTAGGATCAATGAATTAGCATTATTTGAATACAACTACATGTAAAATGTATATATATAAAATCATTTTAGTACGAATTTAAGGAAATCAATCCTAAAATACGGATTTTATGATACTTAAGAATACTGGACATTTACCTTTTTCCAAGGCAACTGTCCCAATTTGAGAGCTGGTGCACTTCAAGTTTTCTGATAAATAAGGATTTAGGAGTGTTATTTTGTATGTTATTGTCAGTTATAATGCATTATTGCATGTAATAGATAGAATTATTACTAATATTGCTGTCGTTTTCTATTCCTTGCTACTCCTTGTTTATTCAAGCAGCCCTATCCAATGGTCTCGTAATTATATGCGTATTTTATTAAAACATCCTGGTCCCCTGACTACGCATTAAGGGATTTTAATGTCACTTGGCACAAATGTTCTCCATGATGAGACGACGTGTCATGCACAAAACCCAGCCCACTGGCTCAAAGGTCAAGGTTACAATTGGGGGTCAAATGTAAACAGGGCTTTTTTTCCTGTCCGTTCCATAGCTCTGTAATCCATGAAGGGATTTTGATACTACGAGGTACAAATGGACCCATGATGAGACATCGTGCCATGCGCAAAACCTGGATCCCTAGCTCAATGGTCAATGTCCTAATTGGAGGTCAAAGATGAATAGTTTTTTTTCTTGTCCTATCCATAACTCTGTCATCCATCAAGGGATTACAATATTCTTGGCATAAATGTTCTCCATGATGCGACTCCCACAACTCTAGCTTAAAGGTCAAGGTCACACTTGAAGGAATTTTCCTGTCCGGTCTATAACTTTGTCATGCAAAACAGGATTTAAATTTCAGTTCGCAGAAGTATTTTCCTGGATAAGACCATGTGTCATGCGCAAAATCCTGGCCCTTAGCTACAAGGTCACACTCGGAAGTCAAAGGCCAAAACGGCCTTTTTTGTGTCCAGTCTGTAACTCAACAATGCCTAAAGGGATTTTAATATTACTTGGCATAAATGTTTACCACCATAAAACGGAGTGTCAGACGTAAGAACCAGGTCCCTGGGTGTAAGGTCAAGGTCTCGCTTAGAGGCCAAACATCAGTTACAAGAATAACTTTTTCTGGAGCACTTCGTCTTCATGCATGAAGGGATTTTGATGTAACTTTACACAAATTGTTTACCACCATGAGACGGATTGCCATGCACAAAAACCAGGAAGTAGGTCTAAGGTCAAGGTCACACCTACAGGTCAAAGGTTAAATGCTTTTCTTTTTCATGCGTTAAGGGATTTTGATGTAACTTGGCACAATTGTTCACCACCATGAGACACCATTGTTTTAGAATTATGTCCCTTTTGTTGTTACTATAAATAGATTATATTGTATTTAGTTATTACTGGAAAAAGGGAAAAATCGAGACCACTTTTCTGTGGTGCAATATGCAGGTTACATCCAATTTTGGGTGTATTTTGACCTATCTCTTCCTGGTAAAGAGTTTCTCAAGGACTTATATAATATAGATTTTTTAAAACTTAGGAATAATTTCTTTTTGTTGTTACTATAAATGACTTATATTGGAGATGGTGCATGTACCAATTCAAACTGTATCTGATATAAGTTTCTGTTAAAAACTCAATATTGTAGTACCTCAATAATATAATTGTTTAACTTGCATACTTAATTTCTCATGCTGAAAGGCAATATTTAATCCGAAAAATTTGGTCATACTTGGAAAAGTGAAGTCAGTGAAACAAAAAGTTAAGCATTATCTTCCATTTTCAAATGAGCTAACATTAAGATTACTTGTTTATATATTACTGCTGATGATTTACTTTTATGGTATGGTCATAGGAAAGAAAACATTATTCGTAAGGAAAAATATAAATAGACTATATGAATTTTATGACATCGAATTCCTTAACATTTTACAAATTTCGTTCGTGAAGGATAGTCAAGGCCAATATACGAGATATAAGAATGTATATTCTATCTGATGGTCACACCAAAACCATACAAAAACTTTACCGAAAGACGTTATTGCACTTTTCATACCCCGCTCCTTGTGTTTTCAAATGTACCTAATTTGCATATTGATCGTGGCGTGCGGAATCGCAGTTACCTTACGGAGTCTGCCGTTACAGAAACTTCTGTTAATATAACGTTCTTTAGTATAAATAGAATTGTTGTGTTAGTTAAAAGGAAATGACAATCTCCTCTCTTTAGCTAATCCGCCAAAAACAACGAAGCCGATGTCGCTGTCAAAAGTTCCCGTATTTATTGTACGGTGCTATGTTTAAATATTGCTAGTGTGCGATAAGCGATATGCACTTCAGTTTTGCACTTGGTTTGTTGTTGTCGTTGAATACATAGCCTTAGGTACCATCTCTGCTTATATGTTAACTATTTTATAATCAGCAAAAAAGTTCCATATGAAAACAACTGTAGGTTTTTGTATATGCAAATTTTAGTCCAAGTGTTTTGTTATAACATACTGCATATATAGTACAATATTGTTTATAAATCAGTAATAGTTATAGTATGTGTGAGAGTGTGTTACCAGGATATATCAGAGCTAGGGGTACATCGAGGGTATTATTCTCTGCACATATCGTCGAGGCCGGTAGGCCGAGACAGATATGTGCAGAGAAAAATACCGAGATGTACCCCTAGCTCTGATATATCCTTGTAACACACGAGCATTACATATTATAACTGTTTTATCGCATAGTTTTAGATCTATCATTAAAATTAATATATTATTTTCATTTAAATTTGTTTATTATTACTTTTACTCTTTTGATTCCCTTTCTGCGCCTCGCTGACTGAAACACTAAAACTTCTGTTTAAGAAAATGTGTTCCCCAGATAAATGTATCCAACAGATTTCTGCATTGGTTTTAAATCTTTGCATTTCATTGGCCAAACATATTGTAAAACTTGTTGTTTTGTTTGTAAAAATCAAAATCATAGAAACATTGGAGAAATCTCAGAATTTCATATATTTCATGTATTTCTGAATTTGGCGATAACTATTGAGTTTTTGAAATATTTTAGTTTATTTCTTCTTTTACTTTATAAATGTAGGTGTTTGTGATAATTCTTTCTCTGTGAAATGTAAATTGGAGCTAAAATCATCTTTTCTTTGAAAGGAAAAAAATATACTCCCTCAATAGGACCTCGATAGAGAAAAAGTGTTGCGATATATATCGGAACAGTTTTACTGTGCTGATATATATCGCAACAGTTTTTTTCTAATTAAACTCTATAGAGATTTCTGTGTTGATATATATCGGAACAGTTTTGTAAAATAACAGCACAGATTTTGCAGTATTAATGTGTGTTACCATGTTTAACATACTGCAAAGACCAAAGGAAAATTGCCGCACTATGCGATAATTGACAGATATAAGTTCATTATGTTATACTGCAGTAGAGAAAATTAGGTGCCTTTCAGTAGAGGACATTGTATGGCATGGCAATACTTCATTCACTTGTGTTATGTAATTTTATCATACTTATATTTAGTAATATTTTTCATGAACTTTTATATTCTCTTTAAAATTTAAAGAGAATAATTTTTTTCTATGTTTTTATTGAAAAAAATGATGCATGATTGTAAAATACAGATTAAAGCAAGTCACTTTTTCTTTATTTTAGTTTTGATACATACTTAATTTCTGTGTATATAGAAAAAATTTAACCAGGTGGACATCTTATTCAGTGAATAAAGTTTTGGTGCAAGGCCTTCCTTATGTCTGTATAAAAGCAAAATTAGTAGTTGGATTATCAAGCATAGTAACAAAGAGTGAGTAATTACAAAATTACAATCAAGGCAGGTAAAAGTATTAAACCTGCACAACAAGGCTAATGTGTCTCTAGTTTATGCTCTTAACCTGCTGTGTCCGTCTATTCCAGTCTTGTTTGCAGAGAGTTGCCAGCTTATGATTTTTAGTTTGTCTGATTTTAGCTCTCCTGAGCAGAAGGTGCTCAAGGTGAGCTATTGTGATCACCCTGTGTCTGTCATTGTGCTTCATCAACAATTTGAATATTAACACTCGAAGTCAAGTTTGAAATTGGGTTACCTGTGGTCAAAAACTAGTTTACTAGGTCAAATCAAAGAAACACCTTGTCAACACTCTAGAGGTCACATTTTCTGTTTGATCTCTTAAAATAATTTCTCAAAATGTTTGTCTCTCTGTAATCTAGGTCGAGTTTAAAACTGGACTACCAGAGGAATCAAATTAAGTCATATAAAAAAACTCGTAAACACTCTGGAGGCCACATTTTGATATTGATCTTCTTAGGAAAATTCAGAATTGTTGTCTGTATTAAATCTAGGCCAGGTCAAAACTGGACAGCATGAGGTCAAAAACTAGGTCATAAGGTCAGAAAATCCTTTTTAACACTCTAAAGGCCACATCTTCTTAAAACTGTGTCAGAATGTTTGTCTATGAAGTCTAGGCCAACTTCAAAACTGTGTTATCTATGTCAAAAACTAGTTCAGATTATAGAAAGATATTTTTAAAACTCAAAAGGCCACATTGTCTACATGGTCTTGATGAGACTTTGTTTGAATGTTTGTCTGTTTAAAATCTAGGATAAATTTGTAACTTGGTCTCTTGGGAAATAACGAGGTCATTAAGTAAAATTGTTAACACTGTAGAGGCCGTTTTTCAAATCTTTGTTAGAATGTTTATCTGTAAGGAATCTAGGTAAAGATCAAAAGTGAGATACCCGAGTTCAAAAACTATGTCACTAGGTCAAATCATTGAAAACCTAGGTTAATGATCTACCTGATGTACATAAAACATGTTTGTCTCTATGAAATCTGTGCCAAATTGTATACTATGCTATCTAGTGTGAGCTAGGCCAGGTGAGCGGTAAAAAGGTATTGATGTCATTTGATTGTCAGTAGTTGCATTTATGAAAATGTTTGTTCAGGTGAATTAAAGCTTCAGGGTTAACTATTAGTATATTTGGGTGGATGAAATGGCCCTCTCTGAGCCAGCTTCCTTATCAAAGGCATGCTCCTTTTCAACCAAAGCTTTTGTTTGTAAGCCAGTATTAGGTGGAAGGGTTTCAAATTGTCTAGAGTGCTGTCATTAGGCAGTCTTTTCAAATGTTATGGGACGAGTTGAAGTCGGATCGATTCCCGAGTGAGGCAGTGCCTTATTATGTCTCCACCACATATTGTTTTTGCCCTGTCCGTCCGTACTTCCGTCCGTCACACTTCATTTCCGATCAAGAACTGGAGAACCATTTGACCTAGAACCTTCAAACTTCATACGGCGACAGGGCTTATGGAGTAAACGACCCCTGTTGTTTTTAGGGTTGCCCAATCAAAGGCCAAGGTCACAGGGGCCTGAACATGGAAAACCATTTTCGAACTTAAGAACCACTAGACCCAGAATGTTGAAACTTTATAGGATGATTGGACATGCAGATTAGATGACCCCTATTGATTTTGGGGTCATTCTATTAAAGGTCAAGGTCACAGGGGCCTGAACATTTCCTGTCAGTAACTTGAGAACCACTTGACCCAGAATGTTGCAACTTTAAAGGATCATTGGACATGCATAGTAGATGACCCCTTTTGATTTTGGGATCACTCTATTGAAGGTCAAAGTCGCAGCGAACAGAACATGGAAATCCATTTCCAATCAATGACTTAAGAACCACTTCACCCAGAATGTTAAAACTTCATAAGATGATTGGACATGCAAAGAAGATGACCCCTATTGATTTTGGGTTCATTCTATTAAAGGTCTAGGTCACAGGGGCCTGAACATGGAAAACCATTTCCTGTCAGTAACTTGAGAACCACTTAACCCAGAATGTTGCAACTTTAAAAGATGATTGGACATGCATAGTAGATGACCCCTATTGATTTTGGGGTCACTCTGTTGAAGGTCAAGGTCGCTGCGAACAGAACATGGAAATCCATTTCCGGTCAGTACCGTATAGCGGGTTATTTCTGCGGGGGCAATATTTCTGCGTTTCTGCGGTCTCTCGGTAGAATCGCAAAAATATTTCCAGCAGAATATTCATCCAGCAAAAATTTAAAACGCAAAAAAATCTGCATTTTTTTTAAATTTCACCAACGTTGTTTCACGCTATGTTATCCGAGGTAATCCGAAGTTCACAATTGCCTGGTCTAATTATTGAAAATTACCGTCGCCATCTAACAATTACCGATAGTGGTATATCATGATAATTAGGTGTGATGGTCAGTCAAAGTCCTAACTGTTAATCCTTCAGAAAACGTTTTTCTTTTGTGAATGAAATAAACTGAGTGAATTCCACTTGTGTTGTTCTTAATAATCCCTTGTGGCGATCATCTAATCAATTGATACTTTAGTAACCTTTATATAGGTGTAACCGTTATATATATATATATATATATATACCGTATTTTGTAGTTGCTGTTTGTGCAATGATTTATTGTTGTTGGACTTATATTTTTTCATTTCGCAAATTATTATATCCTACAATGTATTCATTAAGTACAAAGATACTTTACTGCAAATAACAGTAAGTTAGCTTATTGTTTTCATACGCTATCATTCTCAACGTCCGATCATGCGAGGAATTACCTCCTCCTTGGCATCGAAAACGCAGAAATTTCTCTTCCATTTTAAGTGAAAACGCAGAAATAAAACACGCAGAAATTTGTTTCACATTTTTTGGGGCCAAAACGCAGAATATTTTGACCGCAGAAATAACCCGCTATACAGTAACTTGAGAACCGCTTGGCCTAGAATGTTGAAACTTCGTAGAGTGATAGGATTTACAGAGAAGATGACCCCTATTGTTTTTTGGGTCCCTCTATTAATTAATGGTCAAGGTCACAGTGGACAGAACATGGAAATCCATTTCCAGTAAATAACTTGAGACCCATTTGACCCACAACCTTCAAATTTCATAGGGTGATAGGACTTACAGAGTGATGACCCCTATTTATATATATCATTTATATACATCAAAGGTCAAGGTCACATGTGGCTGAACATAGAAAACTCCTTTCAATCATTATCGAGAACCACTTGACCCTGAATGTCTAAACTTAATGGGATGATTTGACATGCAAAGTAGATGACCCCTACTGACTTTGGGGTCACTCGATCAAAGGTCAAGGTCACAGGGGCTTATACATTGAAAACCGTTTCCAATTCATAACTTGAGAACCACTAGGCCCAGAATGTTGAAACATAGTAAGATGATTGGACATGCCAAATAGATGATCCCTATTGCAGCCAACCATCAGTGTCTCTTTGACTTTTGCTCCTGTCCCCTATTGACTTCTTGCCTATACGACTATGCATTGGGGGAGACATGCGCTTTTTTACAAAAGCATCTTCTAGTTTCATATCACTAATATCTTTACCAAATATCGATAAATGATCACTAAGGTTCAATCTTATGTTACTAATATCAGTTTTACTTATTTTGAAATTTCAAAGTGTCTTTATTAGAAACCTGTGAATTAAAGGTAACTTGTGGTCAATTTGCAATCTTTGTGAAAATGACAATCGGAATTTGTACTTGTATTATTGATGAAGAGAACTGAACCACAGAGATAGAACGGTCAGTTAAAAAGGTTGGTTTTGTTTCAATCTTCAAACAGTTTATATACTGTTCACTTCTATTAAAATGACCGGTTTGTAACACCTCCCAACCCCAAAAAAAAGAAAACAACAAACAAAAAAAACAAAAAAACAAAAACAAAACAAAACAAAAAAAAAACAACAAAAAAAAAAAAAACAACAACAAAAAACAAACAACATTAAGAAATGTCACGTTATAAACGCTTCTATACAGGGTGGCAAAATATTGATCGTCTGTTTGTTTGAAAACTACATTACCTTTTGTCAAAAGAAAATCTAATAATATTTCATATCCAACGTGTTTCGTTCTATTTATTGTTTCCTCTCTTTCATAGTCTCTCTCAAAAGTTGAATGAAAAATGAGCCTCGGATCGATACTTTTATTGTGAACATTTATCTATTTCAACATTTCTATTGTCATTTTTCTTGAATACTTTGTAACATTCGCGGCCTACAAGATATTTGGAGAGACATCATGTAAGTACCCAATTTATTTTGCTTCGTTCTTAATTAAAAATATTGACGCCATTTCACAAAGGTTAACTTAATATTTATTGTACTGCACACAGTTTATCAGTTATTAGGGAATCGATCCTATCGATTTTCGTCGCGAAGGGTGATTTTCGTCGCGAAATTGTGATCGATCCCTCTACAGTAACATGCAATATATACCGAATGGGATATATTACCGAATTAAAAAATGTGTCCTTCCGGCAAGTGCGCAGAGCGTCTGACTTCGGATTATTTGGAAGAATACGCATTTTCCTTGTGCGTAATAAGCGTCCACATAAATTGTCCGAACAACAACGTTTTGCACATCAGTACAAGTATGGGCGGTATTGTTTTTATTCCAAAATCTATCTTTAAATTGATACAAACGCATATTTCTGGGCAAGCTGATGGCCTGTAACGATTCCCGATTGAGGCAGTGTCTTATTTTATAATATGAAATTAGGTGCTACCTATGACGCGGAAAGCCCGTTACAAGTTAAATTAAGCTTAATAAAGTCTTTACAGTGAAGATGCAATGAAAAACGGTGTTATATATTTGGTGGATAAAATAGTAAAATAATTAGAATGAGTCTGGACTATGACGTGCAACCACAGTGACAGCAGACTCGGTTTGATGTAGTCGTTTATGGAAGATAATGAAATGTGCAACACCCCTCATGCTACCAGTTAGACAAGCTTATTGTTGCTGAGTGGCTGCTTTTTAATTTCTGACTTTTGCAGCCACCGCAGTTTGACCGTCACAATATAAACTGTATACGTCGGATTAGTTCGACTAGCTACCAGTATGTTTTCCAGAAGGCAATTCACTTCAAGCTTTCAACGAAATCGAAATACTTAAAGATATCCAATGGCAATCTTTCACTTGAAAATGTTTTATCGGTATTAACTTTGAATGTATAAAAGCCTCATCAAATGTTATCAACTTTACTGAATATATAAATTAAGTTTAGTCATGATAAGTTATGTAGTTACAGTTAATTGCTAAAAAGCAGCCATTAGTCCCATTACACATTTATACTGTATTTATCTGTACTTGAATACAGTTTGTGCTATTTTAAACCTAATGTGTAGTTCTGTTAATACACATAAACTTGTAAAGTTTATGTTTAAACTTTGCATAAAGGAAGTGGCGAGGGGTCCGATTACCGGACCTCTAGACCCGGAGTGGAAATGTCCGGTTATCAATATATATATACTATTATGAACTGTATTACCAGTGTACAAGATAATCGCTGGTAAAAAGATATGATTAGTTGTCATAAAGATGCCGTCATTATGGTTTTTTTTAAATATCTTACTTATAATTACTTCTCACTCTTGAATATAAAATTTCTGGTAGTCATTGTCATTTATTTACTCAAATTCAACAATTCATGAGCACATGCCATGTCTAAAATACTAAAGAAAATATTAAGTTTATTATTTCGGCGATTTTTTTTCCACTATTTCGGGAATGGGTCTGGTACCATTCTAATGGGAAAAAATAGTTCAAATAGAATAGACATTCTGGAAATTGGGAATAAATGACTCTCAAATTCTCCAAATTGTGGAAAATATATCGTATTGTAAATACACATTTTGTCAGCTTCCATTTTCTCTCATTTGAAACGTATTTTATACATATAACTGTGACTCAAGGATTGACATAAAATTTATGTTTTTTTCCCCTCAAAATTGGGAATTTTAACTGCTGAAATTTTGATTAAATGCCATATTTGGCAATAGGGAATGTGACCTATTACGGGACCTGTTGATATAGAGAAAAAATCGCTGTATTGTAATTCATCAGTCCCGAGAAAAACAAAAATTTGATCCAGTTAGGACGTACAGGTTCCTATTTATCATTTATCGAATTTGTGATCGTATATTTATTAATTAAAGATGAAAATTAAAGTGCAAGCTGTAAGAACACCAACTCAAACCTGTAAGTCACACAGACGTAATGTTATAAAAAGTAAAGTATTTGTTCCTTAAATACTTTTCTTTTCGATATAATAAATTATCTCTGTGTGGCTTACAGGTCTGAGTTGCTTACTGCTTGCGTTTTATTTTTCATTTTTTAACTAGTAAACTTTAAGAGCCCTCTTATTATCATACAAATGCTTTTTCACCAACTGCATACAAATAGAAAATCCGAACGTGCAGTCTGTGATTCAGTAAATTTCCAATTGAAATAACTTTCATGCATATGTAATTTTGCGAAATAATTGAAATACAATAGGGTTAACTCACAAGTATATTTTTTCAGAATACGTGATTATTTTATTTGTATTACTTTCATTAATTAAAAAAAAATGGAATAGAATAAGGCTCCTTTCTTGATAACAACAAGATATGTAGACATTGAATTCTTTATTGTTGATATTAAAGGTCTAAAATAACTGTCATTGCCCCATACCACTGCCATTCTCTTATGGCACTTATAATAGCATATCAAGAATAAAACATTTTGCATTTTGGTACTGCTTAGACATTTGTATGATCTGCATTTTCCCAACTTTTTGTCAGTGAAAAAAAATGCAGATAAGTATTCAGGTGAATGTAGGACTTTTCAATACTCAAAATAATGCAGTACCCTTTAAGTCTGTTATGTCGTATAAATAGTGGACCGCAGAAATGTTTTCACTGACGCCGATGACGTCATACAGCGGCAAATTTGTTTTGTAGCGTTCACGTCGTAGTTCGCTCATTGTTCAAGTCAAATTTCACCATATAAAATCAGACCGGCAACAGATTGATAAAGTTGTCCATAAAGTTAAATGTACGCACACTTAGTTTGTCGTAAATATTGTCGTAATTAAATTTTCCAAAAGTCAACATTTCCGGTCTTACTCAATGAGCGATTGCGTCTAACTTTGACCAATAAGCGCCTAAATGATCAAGAATTCAAAATGGCGGCCCCCACGATAGCTGGAGACGAAATTCAATTTGCATGGTATTGGAAATATTTTTCTCATTTGTTTTCATTATTGTTTCATATATTTCACATACGTCATACATGTTATCTAAAAGCGCTCCAAGCCCTCGCGTATGACGTACCATTTGGGTCAAAAGTCTGAAATCGCTCGAGCGGTACCATAATACACGGTAAGCGTGTAAATTTACACGCTCACCGTGTAAATTTATACGTTAAGCGTGTTTTTACACGGTTAGCGTAAAAAATACACGCTAAGCGCGTAAATTTCCACGCTTACCGTGTAAATTTACACGCTCAACGTGTATTTTCGTTGACCCGATTCCTAATTTAGAATTCGAGCGAATAGACTAATCAAAATTTAGTTTAGAACTGCAAAAATGACTGCATTCACAGCGGACCAGTAGTATGGTCGTCTTCTGTATCAATATGAAAAGAATGCATACAGCAGTAGTTTCTTAAACGAGTGTATATTATTAAATGGGAAATAATTTACAACTAAAAACAAATGGAGAATAATTTCATTGAAGAAATTGATAATATTTATTTCCGGGTAGCCAACGACTGGCTACGCGAAGTCCCGGTTATTTATTTGATGCGTAACTGTTACTAACAAACTTAAATAAAATTGATAATAATTTATAACTACAACGAAATGGAGAATAATTTCATTGACGAAATGGATAATATTTATTTCTGGGTAGCCGACGACCGGCCGCGCGAACATCCTGTAATATTTATCATGCGTACCTGTAACTAACAAAGTTATCACTGAAATGAATAATAATTTATAACTAAAACGAAATAGAGAATAACTTCATTCATGAAATGGATAATATTTATTTCTGGGTAGCCGGCAACCGGCCGCGCGAAGCCTAGAAAATGTATATTATGCGTTTAGTCCCCCCCCCCCCCCCCCCCACCCCGGGTTAAATCATATTTTATTGCTCATTACTTTTTACATTTATACTAACAAACATCAAAAATGTACATGTACAGCCAAGAAAATAAACAAATAGGTCGGGCCACAAGTACATGTAACTAGCAAACTTATTACTAAAATGGATAATAAATACAACGAAATGGAAAATAATTATATATGGAACATTTAAAGATCAATTATTTATACCAAAGTATTTGTCTTATTTCCTTGCTCGACCTCGCAGAACTTACAACCTGCCGCAATAAGCTTGCATGATACTTGTAATACAATTAAAAAGTTGAAAACGAAATATTCAGTTAAGTGCAGCCTTTCATATTGTATCCACTTATACTAAAGTGAGGATGAATTCATTCCGTATTCAAAAATAGTAATCATCTTAAAATTGTTATCATTTCTATTGATTCTTCGAATTGAAAGTTTTTATTTGAAAATATGAAATGGCAGCGGTCAGATTTAAGAGAGAGAGAGAGAGAGAGAGAGAGAGAGAGAGAGAGAGAGAGAGGGGGGTGGGGGCGTGTAGCAGCAGGGAAGTGTTCTAGACTTGAAATCTTGTTCTATTTTTTGCGGAATTCAGCTTTATCAAAATTATTCTATTAAATTACGGATAATGACTTTGCGCACGATACAGTTTCAATATGAAAATGATCCAGCATGTAAATTAAAAAATAGAAAATTATAGATTTATATTAGCAGGAAGGTCTAATACGTATCAGTTGTTCCAGATATTAGGTATTTTCCATCAGTAGTAGTTTAAGTCCTTGATTCATATCTAACGAATTTACATTTTTTGTTACTACACTTTCATCGTTTTAAAAATAAATGTCCATTAAATTTCCAAATATATTCTTACAGATTTTAGAATACTAAATATCCTGTGAAATTTTTATTTTCGTTTCACAAGACAGCTCCGCCACGTGATATATTAATCGTGTTCGTTCATATATAGTGGCATTGATGATAAAATTGTATTATGTAAATCATGTTTAACAATGTACCTGTAGTGTACTCGTTAATAAACTTTCTGTTCTGTTCTGTTCTGTTCTGTTCTGATGACCGAAGGCATTAAATTATATCATATCGAAGCCATCTTATATGCTTCAGTAAATTTTATGATCCGCTCTAATTAGTCTGATAACCTAGGTGACATATGTTTTATCATGTCATTTTGCATAAAAGTTACGTAATGATTTCCGGTAGATCACTTAAAACAGCAACTTCAGTGACATGGAGCCGCTCGATTCCGCCACCCCTCCCCAATTATGTACATGTCATTAAAGTCGGAGAAAAATAAATACTATTATTATTTATATATATATTATTTGAAGTTGTAGAAAAATAGATATATGATAACAAATGACATTTTAAAAAGTAAAGTACAAGTTTTATATGTGTATGATGTGTGGAATTAGACTTGAAATGCTTGTTCTTTTCTGACGAAAATAAGAATAAAGCAGGCTTTTCAGGTAAGATATAATAAAAAATATACATGTCTTTAATCAAAGCATATATACAGTAGAATAAATTACTTGACTGAAATCATCTTTACAGTGGCAAAACATTTCGTAATATAATGAAAATATTATGTATGTTTCCTTAAAAGTAATCATTCAATCATAAACTTTATAAATATCTTCCTTTGTAACATGTATTTTGATTGGCTAATTTATTTAAAAGTGTAACTCAAGCGAGCGATACGCGCTAAGCGTATAAATTTGTACGCTAAGCGTATATTTTACCCGGTAAACGCGTAAAAATACACGGTGAGCGTGTACTTTTATAGATCTACCGATTGAAATACACGGTAAGCGTGTAAATTTACACGGTAAGCGTGTAAATTTACACGCTAACCGTGTATTATGGTATCGCTCGAGCGATTTCAGACTTTTGACCCAAACGGTACGTCATACTCGCGGGACCTTCGGCCTCGCTCGGACTTTCCGCGTATTAAAAGCTAAAAATGGGATATTCAAGGTAGTGTATGAATGGATTGAACGCATGAATGGTTAAACAAATCAACTACTTTTTTCATTGCATCACGGCAAATTACTGAGTGCATAATTTCTTCATAAATCCCTGACGTGACTTGGGTAATATGATAACGTCTCTTTTGCCCTTTCTGTTATCGTTATGTTTCCCACCCCACTGGGGGAGACCTATTGTTTTGCTCTGTACGTCCGTCCGTCACGCTTCATTTCTATTCAATAACTGGTGGACAATTTGGCCTAGAATCTTCAAACTTTATAGGGTGGAATGGCTTATATAATAGCTAACCCCTATTGTTTTTGGGGTCACTTAATCAAAGGTGAAGGTCACTGGGGTCTGAACATGGAAAATCATTTCCGATCAATAACTTGAGATCCACTTGACCCAGAACATTGGAACTTCAACGGATCAACGGATGATTAAACATGCAGAGTAGATGATCCCAGTTGATTTTGAGGTCATTCTGTTAAAGGTCAAGGTCACTAGGGTCTGAAAATGGAAAATCATTTCCGATCAATAACTTGAGATCCACTTGACCCAGAACATTGCAATTTCAAAGAATGATTGGACATGTACAGTAGACGACTCCTATTGATCTTAGGGTCACTCCATTAAAGGTCAAGGTCACAGGGGCCTGAACATGAAAAACCATATCCGATCAGTAACTTGAGAATCACTTGACACAGAACCTTCAAACTCCATAGGGTGATAGGATTTGGATGAAACCTTTTCGTTTTAGGGTCACTCAATCAAAGGTCAAGGCAACAGGGACCATTCGTCTGTCACACTGCATTTTCGATCAATAACTGGAGAATCATTTGATATAGAATCTTCAAACTTCATAGGGTGATAGGGTTTACAAATAGATGGCCTCTATTATTTTGGGGTTACTAAATCAAAGGTAAAGGTCACAACGGTCTGAACAAGGAAAACCATTTCTGATCAATAGCTTGAGAACCACTTGACCTAGAATGTTAAAAATTCATACATTGATTAGACATGTAAAGTAAATGACTTCTATTAATTTTAGGTTTCTTGATCAAAGGCCAATGTCACAGGTACCAGAACATGGAAAAACCCTTTCCCATCAATAACCACCCGACCCAGAATGTTGAAACTTTATAGGATGATTTGACATGCGTAGATGACCCCTATTGATTTTGGGATCACTCGATCAAAGTTAAGTGTCACAGGTGCCAGAACATGGAAAAGTGTTTCCAGTAGGCCCAGAATGTTGGCCCAAACCTCGCGGGATGATGAGTCATACAAAGTAGATGATCCCTATTGTAGTCAACTGTCAGTGTCTCTTTGACTTTCGCTCCTGTCCCCTATTGACTTCTTGCCTATTACTACTATTCATTTTAGGGGAGACATGCGCTTTTCTATAAAAAGCATCGTCTAGTTATTTGTGTTCTTTAGTTTGCTCCTCTGGCGTCTTATAAGTCGTTGAGTGCTTACAGCCCTCTATTTTTTATCTTAAATGTAGCTTTATTACGCAGCTTTGAATAACTTATTTAAGCATAAAACATAAGCACATTCACTCAAAGCAAACACACTTACACACACACTCATACAAAGCCAACACACTAGGACAAAACGGACAATTTAAGGAAAACAGTCGGGTACCGCCTTTGAACGTAAATGTTGTACCTAACTTCACTCTTATCCCCACCATGTTCCAATGTAACCGGAGTTGGTGCAAATTAGAGACAACATAAGGAATCACATTGTTCATATTTGTAGTAAGTGATTAAAACATTTTCGGATGCAAAAATAGGATTGGTTATCCGCCAGATCAATTTAGAAACCCGAATACAGCTTTCTGCTATAAATCATGTGAGTTCTGGTTTAACGTCTTTTCCAACATTTTTTTCTGTCCTATAAACGACAGTGTCTACTTGTAGCAGTGAGCACAATGCCTAACTTTATAGTTCAAACATTCAAAAAAGAAACTAACCATATTATTTCATAACTGAAAAAATTGGTCCACTTAATGATAGTAGTACAAAATTAATTGGTATTCATTGTTCCGCCTACTATGGATTTCCCACATTCAGGGAGGCGGAGCAACTACCAAACAGGGAGTGCATACAAGAAATAATGTGTCTATGTAATGAATGGACCAAGTATCGAATTGTGTTTTTTTTCTTCTTCTTTTTAATGCAGGCTGTACTTTCGTAGTTCAAGTTTTACCTATCTGCACCTTTCACTCTCGATCAATACCTTTACTGGTCTAAAAATAAACCAGAGTGCACTTACTTTGTCTTGTTTTATTTTCAAATTATACAAAAAAAGTCATGTAGTTGCTTAAATAGTATTGTTAGATTATTACGAGTTAAACCTGCATATTATTGTGTTCTACAAACTACCCGATAAGAGAGTCGTCTACTATGTATTTATAATTACATCCACATGAGTTTGTGTACAAACAATGTTGGCCACACCTTCCAGGGAAATTCAAATTAAAATCGTTAACTTTTTTCTCAAAGTCACCTTTGCAAAATAAACAGAAACAGATTTTTAATCAGATATTTTAAAAAGTCTATATGTACAAATATGAAAATTAAAAACAAAATATGTTTCTACTGATTTACAGTAATTTCAAAGAAGGGTTCCCTGTGTGGTTTAGTATACATGAGACGGAGATGTCGCTGATTGTTGAAAAAGGGGCGTTTTAACTATAAGTCGGTTATAGACCATTTATTGACTTTCTAATGCAATTAAGTTTGCCGAAACGGAGCGTAGTGCTGCCTCACTGGAATATCACACCGTAGACACGTGACATGATACCCCACCCAGTCAAATTATACTGACACCGGGCTGACCAGTCCCAGTACTATCCTCTTAATGCTGAGCATCAAGCAAGGAGGCTACTAGTACCATGTTTACGTCTTTCTTAATACGCGGCCGAGATCGAACCCGCGACCTCCCGCTCTCGAAGCGGACGCTCTAGTTTGCTAGGGAATATATGTGGGAAAATACAAAAAGATGTGGAAATTCTACAGGTCACTCAACATGACAAAAATGAAAATGTTGCAGGCTCGGTTTGATCGAACCTGTTCGTGGACGGTAGTGGAAATGCTTACCGTCCACGCCCTCTAGTCCCGGATTGAGCAGAACTCAACATTCACACATGTTACAAGTACAAAATATAATTTAAAGACTTCAGCAGATATGGTCATACGGCGGTGCACATGAAAACTTCAATGATACACTATCGTGTAATTCCATGAAGTGGCGTATGGTCTCTAGTTTAAAAAATTTTTTCGCGGTAATCTTTGATAATGATTTTATTAATTATCAACTCAGCGGTCTTAGAGTGGTGACCATAAATCCTCACGCCAAGCTAGTAATGCTCAGTGTTGGTATCAATTCTGGTCCTAAAGGTCAATAATGACCGTGAAGTATGTTCAATTTTGTTATACAGGAAGCACCATTGACGGCCCAACAAACACGAGAAGATGGATGTCAACCTTTACCGCATTTTTTTTTCTAATCTTACAGATGTCACTACCTTGCACATAGTGACAAACATCCATAGTGCGATCTATTGTTTAAGAGTTGTCTAATCATAACTGTCACGTCATATTTGATTCATATCTGATTGCTATGGTTGTTATCTGTTGTTGATATGATATCATCGTTCAAAGTATGCCCAGTTTTCGTAGAAACATATCAATATCTGACAAAAATTATTTTAAAAATAGTATAACGTTAAAAAAGTACTGTTAATTATATATGCTATATGCAGCGAAACATACATTAGTAGATTATTAGATGGTATCTGTAAAGATATGGATATGTCGTGCAGTCCCTCTTTCAGATCATCTGATTAGGATTTTTAATTAATATACAAATAAAGTAATTAAAAAAATCGTTTCAAAATGCGCCTTGTAAAATGTCACAATCATCTGAAAATGAGGCAATATAATAACAACAATAATAGGTTTTCTATTTATCAAAATGAAAAATTGCAAAATATACAATGGCAATAGGATTTTTACATGTTTTTTTTTATTAGTTTTGATTTATTGAACCATCAATTTAATGAGAAATATTGTCTTAACTGGCAAGTGATCCTTTTGCAATCTTAATCGTTGTAAAACACAAATAACACGGACAATCTGTCCCTTTAAACAAATATTTGCAAGGTGCCGATTAGAAATATTTTGTAGTGTTTATTATTATCTTATCATATTCTTTTGATAATTATGCGTGTGTATTATCACTGAGAATTATTATGATTACACACTGCTTGAACCCTAATGATAAAAATTGAAAAGCTACTGCTCCGCCAATGAGGTTAATTACCACTGAAAGTAATTTTCGGAACATTTATGACAAACATATTTTTATATCTGTCTAAAAGCTAAACAATTTTGATGGTCTTGGATGCTGGCTTGTGGTACATTTCTTTGCTTTTCGTTGCTTGTTTTAGCCTCGTCGTCGGCATATCGTCCCTATGTGATCTTCGGGAAGTAACAATAATGACCGAAATCTTTGATATGATTTCTCAAAACAGGTCAAGAGATTAATGTGTTTATGAATGTGATCCTGTTCATTGCTGATTTTCAAAATGTTTTCAGCGTCTTATGTGGAAGAAAAGGGATACGTGTGGAGATGCGATGTTACATAGCGAGAATTTGTTTTGTTTTTCCATAAAGTCAAATACTACTTTTACTTTTATTACATATAAGCATCCGCAGTTCAATATCGCAAACATCAGTGTAGGCCTCATTTCATGATATTTTATAATGGAATTTCGCTTAAGCCTGTGTTAGGGGTGTGAGCGGTGTTGCACAATTAATCACCGTTCATTAACAACAACCTCAATTAGAGAAAGACTCTGATTTTGCTCGGTGGCGTTCATTGCTTCCAAAATCTTCCAAAAATCTGTAAATAGATTTTAGTCACCTTGTTGGTTACCTAAAATGCATTGTGTATTGCATCTATCTAAACCAAATACAGCAATGAATGCACATTAATGTTTTGATCAGTATATATATGTTGCTTAATATTTTTAAAATCTAAAAACAAATTACAACTTTTGAGAAGATTGCTTTTTCTTTATCTGTGGCTAATTTTAACCAGTTCACGTGACACCTCGTTAAATAAGCTAGAGTTACTGTTGCTAAATCATGATAATGTAGGAAATTATTTCAAGATTTGGAAGAGTTATAATAAGTCATAATAGGTAAGTTTTGATTTTTTTGTAGATACAGGCTATTCAAAATTACATGACAAATTTTCAGACAGATTTATTTTTCATCAGATGTATGAAGAAACAACGATTTGCTATTAATGATTTTTTCAAACCATGCAATTTGTCAATTTATTTTGTGCAATATTGTGACGTTTTCAAATGGGATTAGTTCAGCTGTAGGCGTGAATAGAACAAATCAATATAATTACACCCTCAATTATCGTACATGTGGTGAACCAACCTTCACTATAAAATACTGCGCGAAGCACTTTCTGATCGAAAATTTTAATTATGTGTTTAGTAAACATCTAATGCGGTGCATGCCATGAATTCCCAGTCCAATACAACCACTATATATTTTCCGCGTAGCGTACTATGACAAGTCTATATCTGCATGTAGTTCTCGTGGTCCTATCAGTGTGTAACATTATCGCATTCGCATTAACCGTTAATAAATAGGCTATAGCATTTAGTTTTAACCATCGGTATTCATTGGAAGTGTTAAAGACCCACACGACCTAATGACCTACTTTTTACTCCCATATGAACTTGTGCAAATAATTCTGGTAACACTGGTATAATACTACAGCTATTCTACAAAATGACAGGTGGGCAATTTAGGCCCTGTCTTCACAACTTCATCTGCAAACTTACTCAGTCATTCTCTTCTCAGTATAGTTTTATAAACATAGAATAATAACTCACCTTAATACATGAAGTACCGTGCATACTACTACATTAATTTTATAATATATTCAAACATTAAACACATTGTCTTAGCCTTATATATGTCACTGTCAATTTGTAACTATATACTTGTTATTTCTCATTTTCTCCATGCAAAACATGTATCATTACCATCATGGAAATACAAAAGAATGCAGTTATTTTGTGGTGCGTCTTTAAAGTAACTTGACAGTCACTACTGACCTTGACATTTTATAGGGAAACAATACAAGTATATATAATTCTCAAAATATACTAAGTATTTAAAATTGAACCTCAAACAAGAGGTGTCACTGTTAGTGACAAATGTCCCCGAAGTGTGCCCAAGAATGCTACAGTTGTCTGCGCAAAATATGCCAGAATAGTTAAGGTATGAATCATTTTGTGACCAGATAAAAAACGTTCTCCAAAGGTAACCTTGACCTTGGAGCTAGGGGTTTGGGTCTTGAGAACGACACACCAACTCATTATAGGGAACAATTGTGACAAGTAATTTTAACACCCCTTGATGAATGGCAGAGTTATTGACCAGACAAGAAACATACAATGTTAACCTTTGACTTCTAAGTGTGACCTTGACCTTAAAGCTAGGGGTCTTGGTCTTGCGTCTGACACGTTATCTCAATATAGGGAGCGTTTCTGCCAAGTAATTTTAAAATCTCTTCACTGATGGAAGAGTTATGGAACAGACAAGAAACATACCATGTTAATCTTTAACCTCTAAATGTGACCTTCACCTTAGAGTTAGGGGTCTGGTTTTGTGCATGACACGTTTTCTCGTTATGGGGAATATTTATGCCAAGTAATTTCGAAATCCCTTGAATGGCAGAGTTACGAACCTGACATGAAACTGATCCTATTAACCTTTGGCTTGACTTCTAAGTGTGACCTTGATTTTTGGGTTAGCGGTCTGGATCTTGCACGTGACACATGGTCTCATTATCATTACGGTAAACATTAATGCCACGTTGTTTCAAACTCCCTTCATTGATGACAGTTATATACCGGACACAAAAAAAGATGCTATTAACCTTTGACTTCTAAGTATGGCCTTGACCTTGAAGCTAGGGTCTTGCGCATGACACATTGTCTGATTATGGTTAACATTTATGCCAAGATATTTCAAAATCTCTTCATGGATGGCAGAGTTATGGACCGGACACGAAAACAGACCCTGTGAACATTTGACCCCTAAGTGTGACCTTCGCCTTAGAGCTGGGGATCTGGGTCTTGCGCATGCCAAGTCGTCTCATTATGATAAACATTTATGCCAAGAAATTTCAAAATCCTTTGATAAATGGCAGAGTTACGAAACGAACACGAAACAGACCCTATTAATGTTTGACTTCTAAGTGTGACCTTGGCCTTAGAGCTAGGGGTCTGAGTCTTGCGCATGAAACGTCATCTCATTAAGGTAAAATATTTGTGTCAGTTATTTCAAAATCACTTCATGGATAGCAGAGTTACAGCCCGGACAAGAATTTACAAATTTATGGTCGGACGGACGTACGGACAGTGCGCCCACCTTCGGTGGCATAAAATCAAAGAACTTACTGTAGTGTAAATAAAAAGTTATTTGCTGAAACATCGTTTTGAGATATTAAGGGAGTTATTCATAAATTTAAAGAAAACCCTAAAATCAAATGTTTGTGTTAAATTTCACGATATATATATATACTTAATAACTTATTTAAAGAACAATATATTAAGCCGCGTTAGCTCCAGTGCACTAGTCAGTAGTGTACAAGTATTACAACCATGCTTTGCAGCGATGTCACGGGCCATTACGGAAGCCTATTAGGGACATTTTGTCTTAGTTTTTATGCATAACATATTATGTGTTACGTGTTATCAGTTACCTCTTACATGTTGCGTATTACCTCTTAGGTGTTATATCTTGTGTGTTACTTATCAAAAGTTAGATTTGCCTAGTTCTCAAAAGGGAGACAAAATTGGCGGACGTTAACGATTACTGCTTGTGGCACTTTACCCCTTTTGGTGACCACTAGAACTAAACCTAGAAAACAGCTTTAAACCACCTATGCTATGAACAGCATGATGGATCTTGATCAAACTTGGTCTGTACCACCATTATAAGGTCATTTCCAAATTTGTTTCAAAACGCGCAATGGTCCCCTTGTAGAGTCATCTAGTGCTAAACAGAGAAATACCTTTAAACCTTTAAACATTTTTTTCATGAAGTCTTTTGATGAATTTTCATTAAACTTTGTCTGTAGTAGTCACGGCCACATATTGCCATATAGTGCAAGATATATCCAGATCCACAAATAAGGGTAGATTGGTTGTCTTATCTATTTTTAATCTTTTGTCAGATATTTTGATCCCATACTTCCATCAATTCTTCGAATAGTCGAGTGCGCTGTCAACCGACAGCTTTTGTTTCTTGTTGTTTTAAGGGATGACCTAAAATTGTTCTGTCCGAATATATGTCATGTTTATCTCAAAAGTACTTAACCTAGAGTCACCAGACCTAGGATTGTTATTAAAAATGTTACGTTGTATTTCCGGTGTTGTGGTTTGAGTTTACAAAGCCATGGCCATGACTTAAATAAAATACACTTATTGTAAAAGGAAGTTGGGGTTTGGCTGTTCCAGGAAATAGAGAATGGCTTAAATTGGTGCAAATGGGCATATGCAGTTTTATATATTTCACTACTGCCCATAAACAGACTCGATAAAACTCATTTCTTATTTCCTAGAGATTCATTTCAGTTTGTGGTCTTGCATGATTATATAATTCATTACTTCCCATAAACAGATCAAATAAACCCATTTCATATTTTCTGGGTTTTTTTCTTTCTTTTTTTCTCTCGGTTTGTTGTCTTGCTGCCATGCTGCATTAAATATTTCATTACAGATCTTGTGCGTCGTCTTTTGTTAAATGCGCAGTTAGTAATCTCTGAACTAACTTATGTCTGTAACTGAACACTATATTTATACAAACTAAATATTTTATCTATTATAAAGTACGATAGCCTTAATAGAGAGTATATAAGTCCTTACACATAAGATGAAATATCTAATTCCTAATACCTTTGACATAAGATGAAATACCTAATGCATAATACCTTAGACATAAGATTAAATATCTAATGCAAAATTATGAACATTTTACATACGCAAGAGCCGATAAATAAGACTTAAGGGGAGACAATCAAAATCCCCTTGATCAAAATCCCCTACACTGAAAAATGACAGGGTGTTACAAATCCCCTTCATACTTTTGCAGGGGGTATCATAATCCCCTCTGTGATTTTTACTTATTTCATCAAGTTCAAATACAACTATATACAAATTAAAAGTCTATTGCATAAAGCACGTAAATACAATGCCTTTAGCAAACATAATGTAATTTGGAGCACTGATATCTATATATATATATAATGTTAATCACAGAGGGGATTATGATACCCCCTGAAAATGTGCGAAGGGGATTTTGTAACACCCAGTCATTTTTCAGTGGAGGGGATTTTGATCAAGGGGATTTTGATATACACTCAGACTTAAGTAGGAATTCGCAGTTCGCGCCGCACTAAGGACTGAAGTTTTTTCCAGCGTATTTATAACTTCACCAGTATTAAAAGCTTTTTAACACCATACACCAACGTTTAAAAACAAAACATATATCACTTCGGCAGTTTAGTGTCCCTTTTTCAGCTAAGAATTTCGATGAAAATATTCTTAAAACGTACGTGCGATTTTTGCTACAAATCAATGTTCTGCGTAAATCCAAGTTAAATTTACATAAAACTTCCCTGAGGCAAAGGAATTGATTCAAACGTCATAGAAGTGTCCCCTAACCAAATCTGTCTCATATCCAATAGATTCTTTATTTTCACAGGATGATGCAATGAAAACTGATATGGTGAAATGAAAGATATGTTCATCATGTTAATAAGTGATTAAGTCAAACTTTTTTTCAACAAGTGTTAATAGCTCTATATATAGCATCTTGTACATGTACGGAAATTTAAACACTTTAGGTTTGAGCAGTCTTACTAGACATTCTGAGTCTTGGCTATATATCTTCCTATAAGGAACCACACATTTCACAGTATATATTGACATCTTCTTAGCTTACTTTCTTGCCAAAATCATACCGATCAAATACTTTGTTAACAAAGTACATTAGATCAGACTTTCCATGCGGAATGTAGATTCCAGTTAACAGAGCTATTCGGTCGAGCTTTGTGAAAGAAAACTTTATACATTCCACATATCAGTAAAGAATTCAGTTCATGTTTCCCGCTTCACCTCTACCTTACGTGTATAATCTAAGAGGTAATAAATAATACGTAACGCATATTACATCACACATAAGAGGTAATGCATAAAAACTAAGACAAAATGTCCCTAATAGGCTTCCGTAGGCCATAGAGATAACAAAGAAACCGATAGGTAGACGAGTAGATAGACTGGCTGTATTCGTCACTTTAACCCGGCGCTGAGTTAACAAACTGTAGGGAATAAAGGGGCTTCAGTTGAATGCCTATATTTCTGTAAAATATTGCATTTTCGCAATGAAACTTGGTAATATGTTTGATATTACATCTTTCTCTTTCTTGAAAACAGAGCTGAGAAAGTTATGAAAGGACTTCGGACACTGTCATATGCTTCTAGCCTACATTTTGAAGGCAAAATTCCCATTAAGTATTTAAACAATACCGAAATCGTTTCGAGTCAATGATAAACCAATGTGTTAGTTAATTTATTATAGCAGAAACTGGTTTGTATCTGTTCCTATCAAGATGTTTTTCTTATTTTATCTAGGCCAGGGTATATTTTCTTGAAAAAATAAAATCTTTAATTTCCGTAAAAATATAATGTCGTCACTTTACGGAAGTTTTAAATATATGAATTCCAGTCGAATAAAGTGACAAAATCATTTTATTTAAGGAAAAAAATAACATTTTAAGATTAGAATCCTATAAATAAATAAAAAATAGAACGATATTTTTGCAAACAACCTGTACTTGATTTATCTATACACTGTTTGTAATGTAAAGTTATTGATGCATTACATGAGTGAATAGATATACATGTATAAGTGACCGGTCAGTTTTATTACAGTGGTTCAGGTAGTTATTTAAGTACATGTACTTGTCTGTATAGTTCTGTTATAAGTGATGGCAGATAGTTGTGTGCTGCATAACAATTATACTAAGAAAAGGCAGCCGTATGGTTGGTTCTTGTTTTGGATAAGTACCAGTGGCGCAGATAACATTTTAGCCGCGCCATGAGAAAACCAACAGATGGCATATATAAATACGGCTAGACGCGAAAACGAACTAAAAGGTCCAGTCGAGTTTCAGGTGGATTTTTTATGCAGCGACCTGGATATATTTTTATTACATGTTTAAGCCAAATGAACCGTGCCATGAGAAAACCAACATAATGCAACTGCAACCAGCATGGATCCAGACCAGACTGCGCATCTGCGCAGACTAGTCAGGATCCATGCTGTTCGCTAACGGTTGGTTTAATTCCGAGAGGCTTTGAAAGCGAACAGCATGGATCCTGAACAGACTGCGCAGATGCGCAGGCTAGTCTGGTACCATGCTGGTCGCAAAGCCACTATGTTGGTTTTCCCATGGCACGGTTCATTTGGCTTAAACATGTAATAAAAATGTATCCAGGTCGCTGCATAAAAAAATCCACCTGAAACTTTTCGCGTCTAGCCGTATTTATATATGCCATCTGCATGGAAAACGACTTGACACATCACTTTCGTGGCATCACATTGAATGTGAAACCGTCACTTATATGACCTGCCATGAAGTTATTGTTCTTGACCTATGCATCACAGGCATATCAATGCCAAGCGTTATTTCTGTTGGATAGACTATAGTCGGGATCAGATTAACTGCTGTGCACATATTGCCTCTTTTTTTGTGGTATTTAGGCCTAGTCCGCCGCAAAGAACAGTTTTCAATTCAGTTTTCACAGAAGGAAGAACATGAAGTGATGAATGCGTGTGACATTTAGTATGTGTCTAAAAAAATAAATATAAACGCGCAGAAGATGAAAAAATAAAAAAATGAAAAATATATAAGAAATACAAAAAATAATTAAAACAAAATGGAAAACAGATTACATCCTCATCGCTAGTGGCGTGAGCGTCCCGAGGTGGGGAGGGGTGGGGGCATGCAGAAGATTACCTGGTGTGTTGCAAGTACGTTAAAGCAAATATTTGTCAATCTACTGCAACAAACAACCAGGATAAGCCAATGAAAATTTAACCCAACAAATAATAATGAATTCACAGTATTTGCTTCTTTCACTACTTTACATATATAACATGCCTATATTACCCTTTCAAACATTTGTATAGTATTTGAGTTACAAACAGATGTAAAAATATGTGACTATCAATTTATTAAAAATGAATATAAAATGTATTGGTTACTTTACATTTGGGAACACCCTGTAGTTATATTTTTTGTTTAAAAGTACTGTTCCACCCCTTGCATCAACATAATAGTCACAGAAAATGCGTATAATTAATATCTCCATATGCTGGCCAAATATGGTTTTGATGCACGGATGGGAACAATGTTGTTTAAAGCAAAAAACTTTTTATATCTATATAACAGGGTACGTAATTCTATTTAGAACAAATATCACTGTTCTATGAAACAAATATTGAAATTTTGACTTTAAGAAATAATCTCAAATGTGTATTTTGATGGCATATGTAATTAAATGCTTATTTCTTAGTAGTTTATTTTTCACTCTTGGAGTAGGCAAATTCATATAGAAAGTGTCCGAAGTCCTTTGATAAGAAATATTTCTTATATACCTACCTGATGCAAGTATTATCATTCTTTGCGAACATAAGTATACAGATTATCTGAAAACATCATTTATTGATATAAACATAAAGTCTTGGATATTTTTGAAATCCATTGAACGCCTGTATTTGACGTTGACAAATGTGTACTTCTGAACATGTATGGTTCTATCTTTGTAGACTCAACACAAGGTAAGCTGCCATGAACTTTCAGCAACATAACGGTAAACGTGACGGTCAGATATCTTTAACTTGAAGAGCGATGTATTTCCTCGATCTTTTTGTCAATATTTGCTCTCTATTCCTTGTTCGACGTTTTATGCAATACAGTTTTAACTAAGAACAAAGTTCAATAAATGGCTAGGAATTTATCGAACAAAAAACGGAAATCAGATTAAATTATAAGCCAATGATAATATTATGTGAATATATAAAACCTATTTCTGCATGATGTATAAAGCAAAATTATCTATCACGAAAAATAATAATAAATTACCAGAAAAAATATTTAAAATCTACATATATTCAGAGTCGTACAGCTAGGGGTACCGGGCTTGACATGGGATACTATGCGAGCCCAAATATGTTTCTAAATTTTGTTTTGTATGGTGGCAGATTTGTGCCCTTTCGTTCTGGCGTATTAACGTGTTGCCGCGTTTGTAGAGCGCCAACTGGCCAACACGCCGAATCAGCGCGCCTTATTTGTCATATTGGCGCGCTCTTTGTCATTTTGTTGACGTGTTGGCACTGTTATAACGCACTAACACGCCAGAAGAAAATAGCGCATTCAGCAAGCACCGTTTTACATATTGTGCTGCACATCTGATTATTTAGATATACGTTTAGTCTCTTTCACGTTATTAAAGTTACTGTGTCCCCATAACAAAACGACTTCTACGCCAAAAGCGTAACTTTTTAACAATCTGCTTTACTAATGTTGTGTTATATTAGTGCCATATTACGCCGTATAGAGCTTGCGCATCTGCTTTACTAATGCTGTGTTATATTAGTGCCATGTTACGCCGTAAAGAGCTCGCGCATGTGCTTTACTAATGTTGTGTTATATTAGTGCCATGTTACGCCGTGTAGAGCTTGCGCATCTGCTTTACTAATGTTGTGTTATATTAGTGCCATGTTACGCCGTAAAGAGCTTGCGCATCTGCTTTACTAATGCTGTGTTATATTCTCGCATCTGCTTTACTAATGTTGTGGTATATTAGTGCCATGTTACGCCGTGTAGAGCTTGCGCATCTGCTTTACTAATGTTGTGTTATATTAGTGCCATGTTACGCCGTAAAGAGCTCGCGCATCTGCTTTACTAATGTTGTGTTATATTAGTGCCGTGTTACTCCGTAAAGAGCTCGCGCATCTGCTTTACTAATGTTGTGTTATATTAGTGCCGTGTTACGCCGTAAAGAGCTCGCGCATCTGCTTTACTAATGTTGTGTTATATTAGTGCCGTGTTACTCCGTAAAGAGCTCGCGCATCTGCTTTACTAATGCTGTGTTATATTAGTGCCATGTTACGCCGTAAAGAGCTCGCGCATCTGCTTTACTAATGCTGTGTTATATTAGTGCCATGTTACGCCGTAAAGAGCTCGCGCATCTGCTTTACTAATGCTGTGTTATATTAGTGCCATGTTACGCCGTAAAGAGCTCGCGCATCTGCTTTACTAATGCTGTGTTATATTAGTGCCATGTTACGCCGTAAAGAGCTCGCGCATCTGCTTTACTAATGCTGTGTTATATTAGTGCCATGTTACGCCGTAAAGAGCTCGCGCATCTGCTTTACTAATGCTGTGTTATATTAGTGCCATGTTACGCCGTAAAGAGCTCGCGCATCTGCTTTACTAATGTTATGTTATATTAGTGCCATGTTACGCCGTATAGAGCTTGCGCAGTATACAGCTCACATGTGAGCTGTATTCATGATTATAAAATCGTATATAGCTTACACTGAATACAGCTCACGTAAGCTGTATACGTCAAAAAGCCGTATATTATCGTATATATATGGCTCATTTTTGATAGGTTGTAATCAAGAATCAACAATATCATTATTGAACACTACGTTATTACAACCATCGTCAACAAGATCATCATCACAACCATCATCATTATATTCGTCGGCATTACAACCATCAGTATCAGCAGCAGGAACAACAACAGCAGCCGCAGCATGATCATCACCACCACTACAACAGCCACAACCACCACCATAATCATCGTTATATTTCTAACAATCATCACAATTATCAACACCACCATACGCTTCGTGTTCATCACCACATTCATCAGCAGAGCATCAGCATAATCACCATCATCATCGCAGTCATCGCTAATAGTCATCACCAATCATTATATTAATCATCAAAATTGTATTTGCAAAATATGTTTGCTAGCATATTTGCAGATGTTCCGGAACTTTACACCTTATTCAATAAGTTAGAGTAACCTTTCTTAAAATCATTATAATGTAGAAGAGATTTTTCAAGATTTGGATAAGTTATATTTAAGATAGCTATAGACTAGTCTTGATTTCATATGTTACGTTTTTACTTAATATGTGGATATTGACTTTACAAAATTTTGTGACCAGTTATCAGACTTAGTTTCACATTTCCTCTCAGGTATGACAGAACAAAGATTTTTAATGATTTGTTTCAAACTATGAAATTTGCCAGTTTATGTTGTGTATTATTTTGACTTTTAAAAATGGGATTAGTTCGCAACTTCACACGGAAGCATTTTACTATGTTACTGAATTTCGGATAAATAACAGCTCATAGTTCTGTACAAACATGTACGGAGTTAAGACAATAGGCAATGAAATAATCGATTTACGTAGTGGACCCGTAATGATAGTCTGAAATCTCTGTGCGATTTCGTAATTTCGTCTGTTATAACATTCTTTTCCGTAACAACCGGCAAATGCCGAAATTTTATACGGAGGACCACATTTTATTTCTGGCAGAAATTTTCTTCTGTCTCTTGCTTGAAAAATTTAAAGTACAATATCAATGTTGATTTAAGTTGACTGAAAATAAGCAATGGAACATTTCGTGGATAGAAACTTAGAAATAGTCCTTTTTTTTTAAAAATACTCCTCCAGCTTAAAAGATGACAGAAATCTCCTCAGCTTGTTTGTATTTACATATGAAATAAGTAATAGAAAGAGTAGGGGTTCACGAGAAATAACCTCATTATTCGAGTGGCCGCTACGCTTTCTGTTTTGTATCATGGTCCGCCAATATGAAAAACGCATTCGGCTACTAATTTTGATTGACAAGTTAACATTCCATTTCAAGCGTTGGTACTATCACGTGACAAACGTACTCTAACTGAAATAGAGAACGGTTTCAGAAAGTTCAACACTACCCTTCAGTATTCTATATGTAGGCGGGACCTAAGACATGTTCTCTAACTTAGTTAGAGCACGGCTTATAGCCACGCCTCTTCCTCAGTTGAAGAATATTACAGATATAATGACACTGCAGGTAAACCATGATACAAATTTCCCTACATTATTCTATATGTAGGCGGGACCTAAGACATGTTCTCTAACTTTGTTAGAGTACGACAGCCTCTTCCTCAGTTGAAGAATATTACAGATAGAAGTTAACAGTTATAATGACACTGCAGGTAAACCATGATACAAACGTTTAAATTCAACGCAGCTAAATACAATTACATTTGTGTAATATTTGGATTTTTCAGCTTCTGTGTACGTCACGCATTTTATTAATCTTTGCGAAAATTGCTATGAGAAATTTGAAGTTTTATTATGTATGGCTTCAAGAAGGGGAAAACTATCGAGCTGAAAGACAATGAGTAATGAAAACGGTAGTCGTGTGAAAGTGTATAAGATAAACATAACTTTCAGAACTATCAAAAATCTAGTCAAAATGTATAAGAACATTTCTCTGGTTGTAGGTGAGGAATGGGATATTTGGCTTGAGAGTAACTTCCAGACGGTAAAGAAGCTCTGAGAGCTATACTATAAGGAATCAAGTGAAACTATAAAGGTATTTGATTTTTATTTGTTTTTAAGTAGACGTAAGACGTAATTTGCAGCACGGGAGACATCATATACCTAGTGGGTGTAAAACGGAGATTTTCACCACTGATAAAAACACCAGAAACTCTCGTCCGGAATTCAAAAATAGTTCGTCTGTATGTATGTCTGTTAAGGTCAAGAAGGCGTAATTCAGCGCCATCTAGTGGAACGTCAACATTATGCTTGACGACGTCATGTCTTTGCGTTCTAAACGTTGACGGTAAACAGCTTGTATGCTGAAGATTTCATGTCTCATCCAGCTTTTCGTCATATTTAAACAATTAAATATCTACTTGTAGTTCAGAAAAGGAATAGATATAACTACTGCCTACTTTAAAAATAAAATATTTCCTGATAATTATATTCTTTTCCATCAAAGCTAGAATGAACGCCTTGAAGCCAGAACAATATATTTATTTATTTAAGTTTAGAGTAAAAATATGGCTAAGTTTTTGTCAGCATTTGACCGTATTCTAACACTCAGATAAAATCTTCCATCGTTTTTATCAGTATGTGTATTTTTTAAAATTTGAATAACGTGAGTATTATAGCTGGATATAGCCGCTTAATCATGGTCATTTTCAACTTTAGCTTGAAACAAAACCGGGTGACATAAATGAACTGAAGTATAAAATATGAAAGGTCGGTGCCGTTTCCAAACTTTTACTCAAAAATTAAAACACGGGCCCCTCGAAACATAATCACTCAGAGTCTATTTTAAAACGGCACTATCAGTATACCGGTATATATAAAAAGTAAAAACAATAATATGAATAAACTGGAGGGGGTAGTGATAACAATGAGCTTTCCTGATTTGATAATTAATTGCTAAATTCATTTTTAATCATATTTGATGGCTCTTTGTTTCATACATAAAATAGTACAAGCATATCTTTTTAACACAGAAAAAAACAATTAGGCCGGGCTTCACATTATCTCAACATCGGCATATACAGCCATTCCACAATGTTAACTTTCATCTTGTTAAATGAACATCTTAAACCATGGTTAACAATATGTGCAATTCAGATTTTAGAATAATTCCCGTTTTGAAAACTTCAAATACAACTGACCCTTAGAAAATAGTCTCTTGTCTAATTCATCCAACCAAAAATCCCCCGTCTTCCTCTCATATCGGACCGAATGACACACTGGTTGGAGCGTTCGCCCGTCAATCGAGCGGTCATAGGTTTGGTTTCCAATACAGTCACTCTATCCGTGACTAATATTTTACAATGGGACAGTTGTAAGTTACTGTGGGAAAAGAGTTTAGTGCTTGTAAAAAATAAAATGTTGACGACAACGGGCGTAAAACCCCCAAACAGACAATAATTATTCCCGGCTAATTCTGACTTTTAAGTTGGTCGAAATATGCAGTCAAAACGAAATGAAGTTAACGTCAGACGTTAAAAGTGTACGGACATGAAATAAATAAGTTATTGCACTTATGCATTTGATAACCATTATTTGTGTTGGGTTTACGCCGTTTTTTAACAGCCTTAAAATATGTCACGGCGGTCTGCTTACACAACCTTTCTTTATAGTTTCTAACCAGTAGGCACTCTCCGTAAAAAAAGAACAACTTTCCCACTTCATGGAACGCAGTAGCTAGTCGGGCTGGAACAAACATCTCCGGATTACGGGGAAAATTGTATTTAACTAATTATGAAACAGTTGAAACGGATTGAAACCAATTAATAATGCAACAAGACGTTCAATAAAGGCTGCAAATAAATCCTTCAATTTAAACAGACAATGTTAACTTGGTTGAAAAATGCGGGAAAAAGACGTTACGTTTTAACTGTTCTTAAACTTCCCAATTTTCATAGCATTGTAGCGTGAAAATAAACTCGGTAGTCAAGGAATTTTATAATCTTATTCTATTCATAAACATTTCAGGAACATTTTCAGAAAATTAAAAAAAAATCTATGGAGGAGAGAACGAGCAGTAAAATGTTAAATAAAAAGTATCATTTTTTCATTACGCTTTTATTGTGTGTAACATGCATTCATGTATATAAGTTTGACAATAAAAATCGGAAAGAAATCGGAAAATGGCTTACAAAATTAGAATACTTTTATAATGAAATTTATGTTGTAGTAAACTTTTTTTGTGATTAACTTATTTTTCCCTAAATTACAAACAGTTCTATGTGAAATTTTGATGCACAAAATCTGCTCGTGAAAATGGGGGTAGGGGAAAAATTAAGACAAAACAGCGAAAACGAAGTCGGAGACACCCGATATTTTTCCGCTCATTTTACAGTGAAATAAATTTATATGATAACTTTAGTTTTTTAAAAAATCTATGGACCAGTTTTTACACACTAAGTCATTCCGCTCGAAAACAATGATTTCGTAGAAAGATTTTGGCATGATTTTTGCATAAAGTGAGCATTCCTTCGGCGAATAGCCGGAGTGCATATTTTAAAATTACATCACCGTATAGGTCTCAACGGGCATGTTATATTAAACGAAAAAAAAAAGAACAAAAAAAAAAAAAAAAAAAAAAAAAAGGCAACGTCACAACCAAATAGGGATGGGCTAAAAAGTGATTTTCGACGCCATTTGCGTAAAAAGTGTGAATTTGATCTTTTACATAATGGTAAATGTTGTGAAAATCAGCGTTTGCTATTATTTAATCATGTTATCAAGGATGCAACTTTTTTTGAAATTCCCGCTCATTACGTCTTCTTTACCTTAAACAACTTTACCGGTGGTCTAGATTTCATGATAAAAATGAGAATCAATCATGTAGCCCTCTTGACCATATCAGTATAACGTTGAACTATGTCTCTTCAAGCAAACACGTCGAGTAAATCTGTAAAGAAGAAAACTTTAGAATACATTTGTATGGTGAATATGATCTCGCTTCACAAGTTAATTTTTTTTTATTTAACGTCGCACCGACACATGATAGGTCATATGGCGACTTTCCAGCTTTTAATGGTGGAGGAAGATCCTAGGTGCCCCTCCGTGCATTATTTCATCACGAGCGGGCACCTGGATAGAACCACCGACCTTCCGTAAGCCAGCTGGATGGCTTCCTCATATGAAAAATTCAAAGCCCCGAGTGAGGCTCGAACCCACATCGATGAGGGGCAAGTGATTTGAAGTCGGCGACCTTTAACCACTCGCCCACGGAGTCCCCCACACAAGTTAATAATAATCTATAATTGTAAAGACTGTTCTTTATTGAATCTGCAAAGTAACACTTTTTACGAATTATCTGCTAATATATGTAGCGGTACAGAGAGCGAATATAGGACGCTCGCTCTGTGAATTTGTGCTCCCATTGTTGACATATTGTTTATTTTTGCGTGCTTGTTGTATTCCTTGGCTAAAACATCGCAAAACCTTAATACTCGTTCCTATTTGATGACTTGATGACTCCCCATGTATGAGACTCCATGATTCCTTTTCCTTTAATCCTACTTATAACGGACGGAGGGAGTTGACTTTTGTCTTATTACTTGTTTATGACCGTATTAATATATATGATGTGGACAAAAAGCAGTTCTACGCTTGCTTCTTTGACTTTTAGTGATGCTCGAGACATATAGGTAACAAATAAAATTAGGATTGTTCGCCATTTGTAGGCAGTACATAGCTACGTATATATTGTGACTGATTTCTGCCATTTCACGTTGTCGTGTTGGCGGGGCGAAAACTCGAAAACACGACACAGTCTACGCGAAAACTCGACGTTTTAGAGGACGTCGATACGACAAATTTATTTGTCAAGTTTTCGTGTTGGCGGGTATGAATATGTCGTGTTGGCGCCTTGTAAATTTTTTATATATAGGTGTGAAAGGGTGGCCCCTGCTGCATATTTTGAGTCTAAGATTTGAGGTTCGTGAGAGGATAATGCCCTCCTCTTTAGGGGGTCAGAGGGTATCCCCACGGAAATGTTTTAAATAAATGTAATGGTGGCCTTTGATTGCAATTTGGGTCTAAATTGCGAGAAAATATTATTCCTTTGCCAAAATGATCGGATGAAACTTTGATGAGTACAGGTCACTTCTCAGCCGGCCGACTGGGGGTGGAGGCGCGGGGTGGGCACGCCCCCCCCCGGGTCCGGCCCTGGGTCCGAGCCTGTATAATTAGAAAAATAATTACGTATACGCGAGGGCCTCAATGAAGATTAACTTATTCAAATGAGTTCCCTCGTTAAATAAGGGCTTTGAATTTATTATTATTATATTGTTTTATAAAACACTAAACGTGAGTACACATACAATGAGATGATTATATATCTGCGTTGTCGTCATGGGATTAATATCAAGTATATCGAATATTTATCCTGCAATATTATAATAGTGTTAATATCCTCCGTATGTTAGGTATATTAGCTAACCCCGCCACTTTCGTACTCGCAGTTATCTTCGCTGTATGCTGTGTAGAGTAAAAAACACAATCTTTATCAGATTTGGTCATTATCAAAAATGTTTTATTATTCTAGTAAGAAATTGCTTCGTTACATATTGAGAAAAATACATAAAATGTAGGTGAGGGGTAAAACGGTAGAAGTAATTAGTTTGATATTCGACGTTCGTCTTCGTGTCGGCAGGGCGAAAACACGAAAACTCGATAAATGAGATATCTGCCGTGTTGTCGTGTCGGCGGGGCGAAAACACGAAAACTCGACAAATAAGGTACTTGAAAACTCGACAAATAAAGGGCGCCAACACGACATATTCATACCCGTTAACACGAAAACTCGACAAATAAATTTGTCGTGTCGGCGCCCTCTAAAACGTCGCGTAGAATGTGTCGTGTTTTCTTTTTTTCGCCCCGCCAACATGACAACACGAAAACTCGACGAATAAGGGTTTTTTCGAGTTTTCTTGTTGTCGTGTTTTTGCCCCGCCAACCCACCAACACGAAATGGGAGAAATCAGTCACCATACCAGACAGTTACAAAAATGCTATCACCGAATAAAAGTAATAAAATGAGTGTAACCTTGCGGAGTAGTGTCCCCTGAAGGAAGCCAACCTAATATCCGTTAAGAACCAGAAAACGGACAAGGGAAACTATTTATCAAGTAAACATTAAGTGCGTTATCAGATTTATTTTAAGAAATATGCACAAGTTTTGCATTAATTTTGAGATACTGCGCGACTTTATTGTCATAATATTAATCCGCGAAAGGACGAGTGCAAGTTTCTCGACGCAAAGCTAATAATCATTTTGTTTCTTATTCATTTTTTTTGTTCGTTAGGCTGAGTAAAATTGAAAAATTATCGAAATGAAGTGTAGAGAAAAGTTGATCTGTACAAGTATATATATGTAAATATTTATGTAAGCTTTGGGAATGCAGTTTTCATGCAAGTAATTGATGCTTACTTGGGAACAAATTGTGCAGCCCTTGCCGCAGCTTTGTTTTTACATTATTATGAAAGAAATGTTATGTTGAACCTTTCTCAAGATACACAGGCAGACATTATTTCTACATTTAATGATACATCACGCTATATGGATGATAGTATAATTATCGATAATCCGTTTCTATTTTGTTTCATTGGTGAATACTAATTATCCCGGGAGCTCCAGATAAATAAGACCAACGATTCGGATATTACTGCTTAACTTTTAGATTTACATCTCTCTTTGTGTCATTATTATATATACCAACAATTAGGATAAGAGGGGTGATTTTAATGTAAGTATTGTACATTTACCCCTTTTGGATGGGGATGTACCAAGGCGGGATATATCTTTATGCACCCCCCCCCACCTCCTCAAGAAGAAGGTCGTGTATATTGTTTTGCAGATGTCGGTCGGTCGGTATGTTGGTCGGTCAGTCCGTAGACCAATCGGTTTCCGGATAATAACTCAAGAACGCTTGGGTCTAGGATCATGAAACATGACAGAAAGGTTGATTATGACCAGCAGATGACCCCTATTGATTTTCAGGTCAGTTGGTAGAGGTCAAGGTCACAGTGACCAGAAACAATGAAACGGTTTCCGAATAATAACTCAAGAACGCTTGGGCCTAGGATCATAAAAATTGGTAGAATGGTCGGTCATGGCCAGTAGATGACCCCTGTTGATTTTAATGGAAGTACGTCAAAGGTCAAGATCACAATAACTCGAAACAATTAAACGGCTTCCGGATAAAAACTCAAGAACGCTTGGACATAGGGTCATGAAACTTGATAGGAGTGTAGCCATGACCAGCAAATGCCTTTTATTGATTTTGAGGTCAATAGGTATTAGGTAAAGGTCACGGTGATCCGAAACAGTTAAACGGTTTCTAGATGATAACCCAAGAACACTTGGGCCTAGGATCATGAAAGTTGTTAGGGAGGATGGTTATGACTTACAAATTATCTGTATTAATTTTGAGGTCAGTAGGTTAAAGGTCAGGGTCACAGTGACCCGGAACAATTAAACAGTTTTCGGACTATAACTTGAGAACACTTGGGCCTAGGATCACGAAACTTAATACGGATGTTGATCATGACCAGCAGACGACCCCTTTTAAGGTTAATAGGACAAAGGTAAAGGTTACATTGACCCAGAATTGACCCAGAACATTAGAACGTTTTTGCCAAATAACTAGAAAATGCTTTATTCTAAGATCACATTTAATACAGGGTTTACTTATGACTGGTAAATGACCCATAATTATTGATTTGAGGTCAGTGCGTCAAACATCCAGTGCACAGAGACCAAATAATTTCTGTTCCTTGTGCAATTACTGAATGCATCAAGAGGGGCATTTCGTGTTCTACGAGCTCTTGTTCTAAGTTAATTTAGTTTGCCAGAGCGTGTAGTCATGTTGAGGATTTCAATGAATGTAATCAGTATATTACAAATAAACTTCTTCAGAAAGGCTTCCATTGATAATTATAAATTACGTAAATATTTTGCTAAATTTTACTATTGTTATTCAGATTTAGTTTTGAAATTCAGCAATAATTTAAAATCACTTCTGCGAGAAGATATTTTTAAACCCGATATTTTATGGAGATGTGGTTTACAAATTATATAAAAAAACTTTTGATCATGGTTGTTTTCCAACTGTATTTGGTGACATTATTAAACGTTTTATTCAGGTTTGATCCCAACTGTTTTGATACACACTGCAAGTTTTACCCTTTTACAGTTGAACGCTACACTTAACTTACAAAATGGCGGATATTTGCTAAATTTATCACACGTTCGTTTAATTTTCATCAGGTAAGTGTTTCTACGGTATTTTGAACTCTACGGATATGTGCATGCATCAGTTTTATGTCTATGTCACACTTGGTTTTGCGTTTTAGCGTCGTAGATTTCGAATGGTCGAAGTTATGGAAAGTATAAAACACCAGAGAAACCCACTACCTGATGAAAAAAAAAAAAAAAAAAATATCCGCCATTTTGCAAGTTTGCAACCATTTCTTTCGCTCGAAGTAAGTGTATAACAACTTCATATCCTGCCCCTTGTTTTCGATTATATCTTACGGAAGAGGGGTCTCCGTGGCCGAGTGGTTAAGGTCGCTGACTTCAAATCACTTGCCCCTCATCGATTTTGGTTCGAGTCTCACTCGGGGCATTGACTTCTTCATGTGTAGAAGCCATCCAGCTGGCTTACTGAAGGTCGGTAGTGCAACCCAGGTACTCGTTCGTGACAAAATAATGCACGAAGGGGCACCTGGGGCCTTTCTCTACCATCAAAGCTGGAGTGTCGCCATATGACCTATAATTGTGTCGGTGCGACGTTAAACACAACCAGATAAAATAAATAAATAAATATCTTACGGAGGAAATGGAGAACTCTATGATAGGCAGTTTTTAAATCCCGAGGGATTAAACTGTTTTGATAGCCATGTCCTGACATTTTTGACGGGCTCTTAAGGGTGTTTCCTTTTATGCTTTGTCTTCTGCGAAGGTAAAGAGTACATGCATTTTTGGTCCTTAATGTTTGTTTTATATAGATTTACAAGAACACTTTTGTGTTTTATATGCCTTATCTTCTGTAGACATTACGTGTGTTATGGATTCACCTGCAGGAGATGTGTGTGCACGTCCGCGTGCTGTGA